>NW_028142471.1:7500-61949 GCF_055691185.1 Crinia signifera | reverse complement strand
TCCACTTGGAACATGCCTGTAACAACACTGCTGTCCTCTCATATCAGGAGCTCAGTGTGTAAGCTCCGCAGAAAATGGCCGCCGCCATCACGGAGCGCCTGTCCCCCATGATCCCCACCTAAACGTGAAGCCGGTTTCAGGACGCTCCAGAGCCCAGGCAGCTTCTTAAAAGAAGCTGTAAGCGCTGCACAGGGAGGCCAGACAGCGTCTCCCTTGTGCACAGTGAGCTGACAGGACACGCTTCTGTCAGCTCCTGCTGCGCTAGCAGTGTGAGGATTCACTAGAAGAATCCTCACACTGTGCCTACCTAGCTAGAGTGAAAATTAATAAAATAATAAAAATCCCCTAACTACTCTAATTCTTCAGCTGCTCCCGCAGCTCTTTAGAATAGCACCCACTCCAGTGGGCACCTAACACGAACTGAAGAGTCCGGGATGCAGTAGGGGAGAGCCCACCCTCTAAAAGATTTAGGATAGGTGCCTGGCTCCTTCGGACCCTCCTACATCCCAGTGTTGAGCTGTGTCACCAGGACCATTGAAAGAGAAATGTTAAAATTTGGATGTCAATTTCTACTTCATTTCCTTACATACAGGGAGCAACTTCTATCAGTCACCCCACCTTGATAAAGTGCCAAGCGAGGCATGAAATGCGTGGAGACTTAAGGAGAGGAGAAGCCATCTTGCTGCTGCCCGAAGTACCGACACGCCAGTCGCTGACGTCAGCAAGCCGCGTCCTGGGACCAAAGCCGCAACAGAAGATTCCACCCAGAAGCGGACAGCAACTGAGCTGAGGAATACCGCTGCCTCTGTAAGGTTAGGGTTAGTAGGGACAGCACGACAATCTCCCTGTCTCACCTCACATCCTCCAAAAGGAGTGTAAACATTATTTGGTACTCTTTACCTAGCACGGCGCCCATCACGGGCATCGCGGCCATCGCATGCACTACAGTAACGGGTGCGATGCGATGGCCGCGATGCCCGCGATTTCCCATAGGGATCAATGTTAAATTTTTCAATGGACGCGATTTTTCACTTCAATGCCTCAATCAACGCGATTTTGCCATAGGAACCAATGTTAAATGGGCCACAGAGCCCAAATAGGCACCCTGTACAGTGAAATGGCCCCAAAATTGGTAACGACACCCGCACGATCAACGCGAACCGGAAGCGTGGGCGAGCGCAGCGAGCCCGTGAGGGGCGGCGGTACGCGTCCCCCGACCTTTTCATACCCCTACTATCCACGTCGGCGTGGAGTTGAGAATAGAATAGTGTGGCGAGTGCAGCGAGCCACCGAGCCCGAAGCGTGGCGAGCGGACGCGGATACCTTCACAGGTTGTGATTACATGTAATGGGCATTAAGGGGTTTAGCAGTGGTGTCAAACTCATGGCCCTCCAGCTGTTGTGGAACTACACTTCCCAGCATGCCCTGCCACAGATTTTAGCGATCCATTATATAAAATCTGTGGCAGGGCATGTAGGGATGTGTACTTCCACAACAGCTGTAGGGCCGTGACTTTGACCCCACTGGGTTAAGGCATACTTTTTAAATATGTTATAGGTACACGGTAACACCATAATGTCCCCCCTTCTGTTATTTTGTTTGTTTAAAATAAAATTGATGGCGCTGTGTGTGTGTGTATATGTGTGTATATATTCGCTCCCTTACCACCGTGGCAAGCGATCCACGTCCCCCCCTTGTCGGGATTTTGGCGGTCGGGATTCCGGCGTCGGGATTTTGAACGCCGGGATCCCGACCGCCGGGATTTCATACTGAATCCTCGCTCCCTTACCACCTCCTTCTCTTCCGATTCCCCTCCTCTGCTTCCCCTCCTCCTTTTCTATGCTTCCCTCCTCCGCACCCCCTCTCCCCCTCCACTGCTCTTCTGCTCTCCCTTCTAACTCTTCCTCTACTCTGCTCCCCATCCTCCTCTGCCCCCCTCCTCTCACCTCCACTCCTCCTCAGCTCCTTCTTCTCTGATCCCCCTCCTCTCCTCCACTTCCCCCTCCTCCACAACCCCTATCTTCCTCTCCCCTGCTCTCTCTTTCCCCTCTATCTCTCTCCTCCTCACCAATTTCCCCACACTTCTCTATCTCTCTTTCAGACTGCCGGTGACCTCGTGCTGGGGTGCAGGAAGAGAAGACTCGGCGCCATGGAGTTGGAGCAGGAGGAGATGACTAGCACTGGGGAAAAAAGAGTGCAGAAGACCCATGAGGCAGGGGCCGAAAACATGGTGTTTCCATCACTGCTGATCATGTAGAATGAAGCATCGATGACAAGAGATACATAGCACCTGTGTATACTGCTCTCCCTTCTCCGCTCCTTCTCCACACCTCCACTTCCCATCCTCCTCACCCCCTCTCCTCTGCTCCCCCTCCTCCTCTCCTTCACTTTCCCTCCTCTGCTCCTGCTCTCCCTTGTCTCCTCCTTTCCCTCTCCTCCTTTCCTCAGCTCCCCACCATCTTCTCATCTACTCTCCATCCTCCGATCCCCCCTCCTCTCCTCTGCTTCCCCTCCTCCTCTGCTTCCTCTATTCTGCTCCCTCTCCTCTTCCGCTCCTCTGCCCCCTCTCCTCTTCCACTCCTCCGCTCCTTCTTCCCTTATTCCCCTCCTCTCCCCTGCTCTCTCTTTCCCCTCTATCTCTCTCCTCCTCACCAATTTCCCCACACTGCTCTCTCTCTCTCAGACTGCTGGGGTGAAGGAAAAGAAGACCCAGCGACGGGGAGATGGAGCAGGAAGAGATGACTAGCACCGCAGGAGAGAGCATGCAGCAGACCCGGGAGCAGGGGTGGAAAAATACCTGCTAGCATTGCTGCTGATCGTGAGGTACACAGTGCCAGCTTGCACTGCACTCCCTTCTCCCCTGCCTCTCCCTCTCCCTCTCCCTCTCCCTCTTCTCTCTTCTCTCCACCACTTTCCTCTCTCTCTCAGACTGCCAGGGACCCAGCTGTGGGGTGCAGGAAAAGAAGACCCAGCGCCGGGAAGATGAAGGATGAGATGACTAGCACTTGGGAAAGAGAATGCAGCAGACCCATGAGCAGGGGAAGAAAACCCGGCATTCCATTGCTGATCATGTAGCATTCAGCGCCGATGACAAGAGGTACACTGCGCCTGCGTATACGGCTCTCCCTTCTGCGCTCTTTCTCCACACCTCCTCACCCCCTCCCCCTTCTCCTCACCACCTCTCCTGCTCTACCTTCTCTGCTTCACCTCTCCCCCTCTCCTATGCTCCCCTCCTCCTCTCCATCACTCTCCCTCCTCCGTTCTTGCTCTCCCTTCTCCTCTCCTTCCCTTCCAGGAGCAGACAAGAAGAGGGGGAGAGGAGGAGGAGAGGAGGCATGGAGGAGGTGCAGAGAAGGGAGCCCATTCTCGGGTTACATACATGAGGATAAGATTGAATTAAGCACAAAGATGATAACAAGAGCCGGATGCCCCCCGACAGTCACTATACCGACATTGGAATCCCGACTGCTAAATGCCCGATGAGCCACCGAACCTGCACGGGGCTTCTTTGCGCTCGCTCCCTTGTCAGAGTACCGGTAGTCAGTAAATGTTAGGTAAAACCACAATTAGAAGCCAAATTACAGTATAAGTTGGCTGGGGGCGGGGTCTAATGTTGAGTCTGTTCCGCCACACCCCCTGAAAGCGGCCTGCGGTTGCTTCTCCCAGAGAGGATATTGACAAAGAACCAAGCAATCATCTCCCGGCATTATGCTAGCGCAGCTGTAAAACAACAGAAACTGCTCTAAATGCTTCTTAATCTTCTTCTTTTATCTCTGTCCAAGACGATGGATCCCTAGATCATGCACATGACATTCTAGGGCATTGGTTCCCAACCGTGGTCCTCAAGTACCCCCAACAGTGCACGTTTTCCAGGTCACCCAGCAGGTGCACTCATTATTCAGACACATTTTAAAAGATCCACAGGTGGAGCTAATTATATCACTTGTGATTCTGTGTGGAGACCTGGAAAATGTGCACTGTTGGGGGTACTTGAGGACCAGGGTTGGGAACCACTGTTCTAGGGCAGTCATGTCCAACCTGCGGCCCTCCGGCTGTTGCGAAACTACAAGTCCCATCATGCCTTGCCATAGTTTTGCTATTAGCGAGTGCTAAAACTATGGCAAGGCATGCTGGGATGTGTAGTTTCACAGGAGCTAGAAGGCCGCAGGTTGTACATGCCTGCTCTAGAGCGTAAGCCAGTTTTGGCAGTCACATACAGTAGGTGGGGTCTAATGAACGATACGACCATATTGCTAACACTATCAGTTCTTATACTACTACTCCCAGCATCCGCCGCCATACACTACTTTCCTATATACAGTTTCCCAGAGTGTTTGTGCCACAATAAATATAACAAAAGGCATTGTAACCCCTCCGCATCATTTCAGCCGAGTCGGGTTCGGTCCGAAAGGGCCACCCCGGGGGGGGCGCGGTGCAGTGTCCGCAGGTTGGACGGGGGGGGTGGGGGCACAGGCAGCCTGCACTGCTGTCTGCTATACCCTGCAGACAGCAGTAGCAGAGGAGGTGAATGGATGCCTGTGAGCGGCATCCATTCACCTCCCGGACAAGGGGTGGACGGGGGCTGGGGGCAGCCCAGCAGATTACCTTAGTGCTGGGCTTGCCCCCAGCGCAGCATTCCGGGTCCTGGCGGCGGCGATCGGAGATGACATAATCTCCAAGCGGCAGGGGGGATGCGACAGTGGTGTAAAAGGGTGCAAACGCAGGGTCACACCCGGCTTGAAGCAGGGATCAAAAACCCGGATGCGACCTGGCGTTTTTGGTATAAAAGGGGTACTATTAACTAGTCTATGAATCTGATGTAGATCACTTTTCTTTGTGGTTACAACATACTTCCCTCCAATTGAAAACTACAGTCAGGAAAATTACAGTAGGATGCGCCAAGCGCCTTTGTAAGGGGCGTGTCACACAGTGCCCAAAGGGCGTGTCTAACTCCACATGGAGCAGTACGGATGGTGTAATGGTTAGCATTACTGCCTCACAGCACTGAGGTAATGGGTTCGATTCCCACCATGGCTCTAACTGTGTGGAGTTTGTATATTCTCCCCATACTTGCGTGGGTTTCCTCCTGGTACTCCAGTTTCCTCCCACAATCCAAAAATATACTTTTAGGTTAATTGGCTTCCAACAAAATTAACCCTGGAATGTGTGTGTGTGTGGTAGGGATTAGATTGTAAGCTCCACTGGGGCAGGGACTGATGTGAATGTTCAAGTATTCTCTGTAAAGCGCTGTGAAATATGTGTGCGCTATATAAGAAACTGTTAATAAATAAATAAACCTATGGGCGTGTCTATGCCTAAATGCTTCTTGTGAGATATTTCTATAGAACATTAAGTCTATAGAATTTTTGAAAGGTTTTTTTTTTTTAAAGAATGATTTTTATTTCAAAGCATCATATAGATAGAACCATACATTGCCTGAATAAAAGTATGCAGACTTCCAGCAACAGTACAGAAAACTAAATGTAGAGGGTGATTCAGACCTGCTTGATTGGCTGCAAGTAACTTTTTCGGTACATCTTTCTAGTATGGCGTAGGACAGTGGTTCCCAAACTTTTTTTAAATCCCAACACCCAAGAGCAGTGGTTCTCAACCTCGGTCATCAGGACTCCCCAACAGTGTACATTTTCCAGGCCTCCATGCAGGATCACAGGTGAAATACTTTGCTCCACCTGTGATCTTTTAAAATGTGTCAGTGAATAATGAGTGCACCTGCCGGGTGACCTGGAAAACGCAGACTGTTGGGGGGTCCTGAGGACCGAGGTTGGGACCCACAGACCTAGAGAGAGTATCAGAATTTTTTTCACAGCAGCACTAGGCTAAAAGTTTCTTTATTGAAAAATGCCAAAAAAATATATATTTAGTTGATTGTTTATATCGTACTTAAAAGTAATTATGTGGTGAGGCAAGTGATTCACTTCTGTTATCACATATTTTACGATTGGCAGCCACCAGCACTGATTTTGCCTATTATTTTGACCATAATTATAATTACATGACCAGATTAATGTTTTATTCTCAAGACACTGTTATAAATACTCGCAGAGGTTTTCTCAATGCCACAAATCCTTTTCCAGGATGAGCTGAATTAAAACAGTAATAAAACCCACAATAAATATGACTGTTTGTTTTAGAGCAGTATTGGAGTTTAGGGGATTTACTAGTATCAGGGTAGAACAGAAAGCAGTTTATTAACCCCTGGGGTCAGTGTGATACTGACAGGTGTCACAACTGAAGATGTACTGTAACAAGAGACTGTTTAGAATTGGTAACGGTGAGCTGCGGTTATACAGTAGTGAAGAGTTTTCTCCTTCATCCACTAGGTGGCACTGGAGTTACAGTGGGGAATAGAGGGCGACCACTAGGAGCATGGGCACTTTAAGAAATTTACAAGTGTGGCTGACTCCTCCCCTCTACTTCCCCATCCCAGGCAGTCTTAGAATGTGCCCGGGGAGCTGGGTGCAACAGTTTTGTCCTCTTAGGGCAAATAGAAATTTTTATTTCATTTATGTTTGCTTTTACACCTTTTAACATTGAGGACAGACAGGCAGCTTCTGCCGACTGCCTGTCTGCGTCGCGGGAGCTGCCGGGGGGACCCCAGCGCCACTGCTCGCGGTCTGCGCGGGGGTCCCCGGCTCCTGGGACCGCCGTCCCAGAGTGACTGGACGCCGCTGCATGCGGCCGCGCCTCAGTCCGCACAGCCTCACCGCCGCCGGCCAGCAGGCAGGGTATGTATATCCCGGCTCCCCGCTAGCAGGGGAGTCCGGGCAATGGGCGGTGTAAACAGCGCGTCTTTTTCCTGAAAAGCGCGCCATAGAAGCTGCCGGGGGGACCCCATCGCCACTGCTTGCGGTTTGCGCCAGGGTCCCCGGCTCCTGAGACCTCTGTCCCAGAGTGATGCAGCTTGCGTCACGATCCCTACTCGGAGCTAACCGGGTGGGGAGCGTACAGCGGGGTTTGCTCCCAGTGACCAGGTGCTTCCCCAGCTAAAACGCAGCTTGGGCGGCCATTTTAATATGCTTGGCCCCCATGCATGCTGCTGGAGGCTCCTGACTGCTGCTGCTAAGGAGTCCTGTGCTCCAGCATGTCCTAGTCTCCCAGTAACTGCATCTATGGCTGCAGCTGCTTCCCCAAGTTCTGGGATATCAGACAGTGGGGTTTAGAGCATGGTAGGACAGTATTGGGCTGTATGTAAATTAGGTCATAGCACCCCTGTGTTATATACCATGGTGTTGTTTATGGCCTGTGGCAGCTCATCTCCTTATACTGTCTCTCCTGTCCAGTGATTCTATCTCTGGTTACCTATACCTACTCTCTCTCTCTCTCTCTCTCTCTCTCTGTGTGTGTGTAGTGTATACGTATATACTGTATATTGGCAGGTGAAATCTCCAGAGCTCTGCAGAGAGTAACCTGCATGAAAGGTACAACTTAGTTTACACTGTTATCTGAGAACACTGTGATAGACAGCATCTAACCCTGGGTTATCATCCCATAGGGATAGCCCTGTCTGGCCTCCTCAGATCACTGAGG
The DNA here is from genome assembly GCF_055691185.1 of Crinia signifera. Lineage (NCBI taxonomy): Eukaryota > Metazoa > Chordata > Amphibia > Anura > Myobatrachidae > Crinia > Crinia signifera. The sequence goes on along the minus strand of NW_028142471.1, from coordinate 54,401 downwards.
TGATGTCCCCTTTGTCCTCAGAGGCCACAAGGGGAGATTTTTATGTAGCCTCTGCTTGCAAGCCTTACAAGTGTCTCTTTGCCTTGTACCCCTCATTTCTTACAGAAAGAGATGGTGTCCCTAGCATTATTACAGAGTCAGAGTGGACATGCAGATTTGGGGGAAGAGTTTGCAGACAGCAGGGTCATACAGAGGACAAGGGCAGCTTCAGCTCTTGCAGTTTTGTTACATTGTAAGATACAGTGCACAGACTCTTGCAGTGCTGTCAGTACACATGCTATGCTGCCATTACAGGTGACACAGAGGTCACTGCCTTACTCTGAGGCCAGGCTACAGTGTACAGATACAGTGTACACATACTGAGGGCAGCAGCAGCAGCCACATCTCTTGCTGGGCTGTCAGTACACATGCTCGGCTGCCATTACAGGTGACACAGAGGCCACTGCCTTCCTCTGAGGCCAGGCTACAGTGTACAGATACAGTGTACACATACCAAGGGCAGCAGCAGCCACAGCTCTTGCTGTGCTGTTAGTGTCCACAGCTCTTGCTCTGCTGTTAGTGTTGTACCACATGTTATGCTGAGATTACAAGTGACACATACAGTAGGTCACTGCCTTACTCTGAGGACAGGCTACAGTGTACACATACAGAGGAAAGCCTACAGCTCTTGCTGTGCTGTTACTGTGTTGTGTCACATGCTATGCTGAGGTTACATGTGACACAGGTCTCTGCCTCACTCGGAGGCCAAGTTGGGTACACCAAAGTACAAGGCTTGTATCTGTACTGGGTACACATACAGAGCTGGTACCTGTGTGAGAGTACTGTTTGGTACAAAGCACATAGCCAAACGACTGGGTGTCTGGACTATTTAAAAAAATTACAGACATTTTAAGAATCAGGATGGTTTAAGCAAAATCGTTCTTTTTGTGTGAGCATCACCCAGGCTACCATTGTTTATTACCTTCTCCCTGCAATTGGCAGGGCACAAGAATAAAAACAACCAATTTGTACACTCCGATGTTGGTACTTTAACCAGGAATAATGTTCTGTTTAAGGAGAGCTCGTAGCTTTCTGGGTGGATACAGCTGTCAAAAAAAAAAATAAAAAAAAAATTGGTTGGTGAAATTCTCTGCTAAATTACATTAGCAAGCCTTATATAATGATTCCAATTGCCAATGAAAATGGCCGTGTCTGTTTCAGCGACATGCTGGGATGTGTAGTTTCACAGGAGCTAGAAGGCCGCAGGTTGTACATGCCTGCTTTAGAGCGTAAGCCAGTTTTGGCAGTCACATACAGTAGGTGGGGTCTAATGAACGATACGACCATATTGCTAACACTATCAGTTCTTATACAACTACTCCCAGCATCCGCCGCCATACACTACTTTCCTATATACAGTTTCCCAGAGTGTTTGTGCCACAATAAATATAACAAAAGGCATTGTAACCCCTCCGCATCATTTCAGCCGAGTCGGGTGCGGTCCGAAAGGGCCACCCCGGGGGGGGCGCGGTGCAGTGTCCGCAGGTTGGACGGGGGGGGGGGGGCACAGGCAGCCTGCACTGCTGTCTGCTATACCCTGCAGACAGCAGTAGCAGAGGAGGTGAATGGATGCCTGTGAGCGGCATCCATTCACCTCCCGGACAAGGGGTGGACGGGGGCTGGGGGCAGCCCAGCAGATTACCTTAGTGCTGGGCTTGCCCCCAGCCCAGTATTCCGGGTCCTGGCGGCGGCGATCGGAGATGACATAATCTCCAAGCGGCAGGGGGGATGCGACAGTGGTGTAAAAGGGTGCAAACGCAGGGTCACACCCGGCTTGAAGCAGGGATCAAAAACCCGGATGCGACCTGGCGTTTTTGGTATAAAAGGGGTACTATTAACTAGTCTATGAATCTGATGTAGATCACTTTTCTTTGTGGTTACAACATACTTCCCTCCAATTGAAAACTACAGTCAGGAAAATTACAGTAGGATGCGCCAAGCGCCTTTGTAAGGGGCGTGTCACACAGTGCCCAAAGGGCGTGTCTAACTCCACATGGAGCAGTATGGATGGTGTAATGGTTAGCATTACTGCCTCACAGCACTGAGGTAATGGGTTCGATTCCCACCATGGCTCTAACTGTGTGGAGTTTGTATATTCTCCCCATACTTGCGTGGGTTTCCTCCTGGTACTCCAGTTTCCTCCCACAATCCAAAAATATACTGGTAGGTTAATTGGCTTCCAACAAAATTAACCCTGGAATGTGTGTGTGTGTGGTAGGGATTAGATTGTAAGCTCCACTGGGGCAGGGACTGATGTGAATGTTCAAGTATTCTCTGTAAAGCGCTGTGAAATATGTGTGCGCTATATAAGAAACTGTTAATAAATAAATAAACCTATGGGCGTGTCTATGCCTAAATGCTTCTTGTGAGATATTTCGGTACTTGTGAGTTATCCGGGCTGCCGATTTTGTCCTTAAGTTTGGTTAACTTAAGGACACCCGACCGACGCGATGCCCACGATTTAGCTCCAAATCGGGGGCATCGCGTCGGTCGTGGCCGTTATAAGGGGCCGCGACGCGATGCCCCCGATTTCCCATAGACAGTAATGTTAAAAGACACGATATCGGGGGCATCGCGTCGGTCGTGGCCGTTATAAGGGGCCGCGACGCGATGCCCACGATTTCCCATAGACAGTAATGTTAAAAGACGCGATGGACCCGATTTCCATAGACAGCAATGTTAAAATAAAATTACAATGTGAAATTGGCCAATATGTTTTTAAAATAAATGTTTCATGGCCCCCCACCACCGTTAACGCCACCCCGCTATTGACGCCAACCCGAAGCGTGGCGAGCGCAGCGAGCCCGCGAGGGGCGGCGGTACGCGTCCTCCGACCTTTTCATGCCCTACTATCCACTAGGGCGTGGAGTGAGAATAGAATAGTGTGGCGAGCGCAGCGAGCCACCGAGCCCGAAGCGTGGCGAGCCCAGCGAGCCCCGCGAGGGGACGCGGACACCTTCACAGGTATCCGCGTGTCCTTGCGGGCTTCACAGGTGTCCGCGTCCCCTCGCATGACCAGATTAATGTTTTATTCTCAAGACACTGTTATAAATACTCGCAAATCCTTTTCCAGGATGAGCTGAATTAAAACAGTAATAAAACCCACAATAAATATGACTGTTTGTTTTAGAGCAGTATTGGAGTTAAGGGGATTTACTAGTATCAGGGTAGAACAGAAAGCAGTTTATTAACCCCTGGGGTCAGTGTGATACTGACAGGTGTCACAACTGAAGATGTACTGTAACAAGAGACTGTTTAGAATTGGTAACGGTGAGCTGCGGTTATACAGTAGTGAAGAGTTTTCATAAAAGTGTAGAAAGAGGTGTTTATATAAAGAAGGGGCAACATGCATGGGTAGAAATATTTGTGAACTGAACGTAGCAGCTGCCGGGTGAGTTGGCGGGGTACCACAGGCGATTCCCCACCCTAGCAGATGGGGGCCTTAAGAGCTGCAGAGTTATTCAAGTTGGGTCAAAATCTGCGCTAATCCTCTTGTTGCGAACCACGGTGAAGGCAGATACATCTGACCATATCACCCTCCTTCTGTCATCCGTAGGACACAGAAATTAGTGTTCCTGCCCTTTTTGTGTCTGGGACTTTGCGCCCTTCCGCTGCCCCCCTGGTGCGCTGACACCCCGTTGCAAACTTTCTCATCCGCCCCCCCTGCATGCACTGAAACGCTGATGAGCTCTCTGCTGAAAGCTGTGTGTCTGTTGTTACAGATGTAGCCCGCCACCGTCCCCCATGCTGTTACCACTGCTGAAGTCCTGAGAAGTGAGCGGCATGGCAGCTCTTTAAAGTGACAAATCCCCCCCCCCCCCGCCACAACGCTAAGCTGCTCTCTGCTAGCAGTGGCTGTCAGCTCTTCCTGCCGGCTAAGCCCTCCCTCCACAGACAGGAGGGCTTGCTGGGGTTGCTTTTCCCATTCTGGGTAACAAGGATATAATACCTCCTGGGCAACGAGCATGAAACCTTCTTGGCAACTAAGCATAAAACCTTTGGCATTGAGTAAGAAACCCCTGGCAATGAGCATGTAGGTAAGAGGCTCTTATGTGCCATCATATGTAGTCGCTGTTAAGGTGTGTGATGGGTATTACAGTGTGGGCCACTATCATGTGCGATGGGCATTACAGTGTGGGTCATCATGTGCGATGGGCATTACAGTGGGTGCCATCATGTGTGATAGGCATTACAGTGTGGGTCATCATGTGCGATGGGCATTACAGTGGGGGCCATCATGTGCGATGGGCATTACAGTGTGGGTCATCATGTGTGATGGGCATTACAGTGTGGGACATCATGTGCGATAGGCATTACGGTGTGGACAACCATCATGTGTGATGGGCATTACAGTGTGGGCCATCATGTGCGATAGGCATTACGGTGGGGGCCATCATGTGTGATGGGCATTACAGTGTGGGCCATCATGTGTGATGGATATTACAGTGTGGGCCATCATATGTGATGGGCATTACAGTGGGGGCCATCATGTGTGATGGGCATTACAGTGTGGGCCATCATGTGTGATGGGCATTACGGTGTGGGCCATCATGTGTGATGGGCATTACAGTGTGGGCCATCATGTGTGATGGGCATTACAGTGGGGGCCACCATGTGTGATGGACATTACAGTGTGGGCCATCATGTGTGATGGGCATTACGGTGGGGGCCACCATGTGTGATGGACATTACAGTGTGGGCCACCATGTGTGATGGACATTACAGTGTGGGCCATCATGTGTGATGGGCATTACGGTGGGGGCCACCATTGTGTGTGTGATGGGGCCAAACAAACATATCAAATAAAAGAGATGCTCCGAACAATGGGCGTTTCCGCCACACTCACATCCCCCAACGAGGCTCAGTGCCATCTTCCCGGCCTTGGGTTCTCCAGAGAATTGCATCCCACAGAATTCGGTGCGACTGCGGCTCTGCGCCATTATATTGGATGGAAGCCTGCGCTTTGCATGCTCCGCTGCGCACTCTGCTGTAATTGTTTTTTTTTTTTCTACTGGACTCCTGTGCATACTGTGACTACTGGCCATACTCCACTGTGACTGCTGGCCATACCCCACTGTGGATACATTACTGTGACTGCTGCTCGTAACCCCATTGTGTATACATTACTGTGACTGCTGGCTTTAACCCCACTGTGTATGCGATACTGTAACTGCTGGCCATACCCCTCTATGTATACGTTACTGTGACTGCTGGCTTTAACCCTACTGTGTATACGATGCTGTAACTGCTGGCTATACCCCTCTGTGTATATGTTACTGTGACTGCTGGCCATACCCCACCTGCCACCTGTCGACCCAACGGTGTCGACCTAATGACTGTCGACCTAAGTGGTGTCGACAATACGACCATATCCCGTAAAGTGGCTGCTGGCAATACCCCACTAGTGTTCACACTCTGATTTTTTTAGGGCAGGGCGCTGACCATCAGGCAGAGCACTTTTTCAATCGAAAGAGCACATTTTATACTAGAAATTTACATCAGAAACAGCAAAAATTATAAGAATGATGCCCATTACACATTGTCATATTCTGCTATGGCCATTACATATTCTGTCGCAATGAAAACACATTATACCACACACCCATTACACATTATACCGCACACACCATAATGCCCATTACACATTATACCACACACCATAATGCCCATTACACATTATACCACACACCGTAATACCCATTACACATTAAAACAAAATACCATAATGCCCATTACACATTATGCCACACACCCTACTACCCATTACACATTGTCATACTGATCTATGTCCATTACATATTCTGTAATAATGACAACTACACGTTATATCACACAACAAAATACCCATTACACATTATACCACACACCATAATGCCCATTACACATTATACCACACACCGTAATACCCATTACACATTGTCATGCTGTGCTATGTCCATTCCATTTTCTGTCATAATGACAGCTACACATTATGGCATACACTGTAATACCTCTTATACATTATACCACACACCCTAATACCCATTACACATTGTCATACTGAGCTATGTCCATTACATATTATGACCTAATGACATCACACATTATGGCACACACTGTAATGACTCTTACACATTACACCACACACCATAATGCCTCTTACACATTATGGCATATACTGTAATGCCTCTTATACATTATACCACACAATGTAATACCCATTACACATTATACCATGCACCACAATGGCCATTACACATTATACCACACACCGTAATACCCATTACACATGATGGCACACACCGAAAGTTCTCAGCGGCACGTCAACGAGGTGAGGGGCAGCGCAAGGGCGCAGAGTGCCACACACAAAAAGGGCAGGGAGCATTTTGAGGTTTTAAAAACGGGCAGGGTGCAGCACCCTGTAACAGAAGCTTAGAAGGAACACTTGTGATATTATGCTGGGTACACATTGGGTAGCTGGAAATGAGGAACGTGCATCATTATTATAGAACAATGTTTATTCATAATCTTTCTGTGGCTGATATACCAGACATAGCCAAGCGATGTTCAGAAAACATTCAGTGATTTGACTCTTTCCTTTATGGTGAAATGCCATTGGTAATCAAGATGTATATCCAATACAGATCAATCCCTGTATTTAATGTGTCCATTATGTGCTTGGTTGCATTACAGAGGAACATATTAGGCCCATGAGTACGTTACCTCAGGGCATAAATATCCCATTTTTCTTTTGTTAGGATGTTGAGCTACCACATTAGTCAGCCTTACTAATATAGTTATATACTCATGTGTTTGTGTATGTCTCCTGGATAGGGAGCTGAACAGTATGGGCATCTGGTACCGAATGGGAAGGGTTCCAAGAGTCCCAGAATCTCCGCAGCCCTCAACACCTTCCTCCCTATCTGCTGTGGTGACGTCGGCATCTGCTCCAAACCTCCCGAGGTAGGTACTTGTGTAGACGTTTTGTTTGAGCCAAGTGTTAAGGCCCATACACACTTGAAGATTTTCATTTCAAAAGACTTTGCCAAAATCTCTGAAAGATATATTTGTCACCAAAGTAGTGCGTACACACTGAGCTATTTTCCCCAAAGAGCAAGAGATTTTCAGGAGGTGAAAGACTTTGCTGAAAATCTTTCATATAAAAGGCTATTTACATAATGGGCAGGGTTTGTATTCCAAGGGTGGGAGCAGGGGCCATTTTATTCAGTGCATTTTTGTTCTAGGGGCCTGATTCAGAACTGATCGCTGGGCTGTGTATATTCGGAGCCCAGCAAACAGGTAAACGCTACCTGACTCTGCTCCGACTGGGCAAAATCCCGCCCATGTGCACAACTACCATTTAATTTGCCACCGTGCACGTAGGGAGAAATCCATTCACCTTCCCCAGCAATGTATACATTACCGCCACAACAAAATATACATTGGGGGGCAGTGGCGGTGGTAACATATACATTGTTGACCTGCGCCAGCAGTGTATACATTAACGCCATAAAAATATACATTGATGGCCAGTGGCAGTGGTCTCATATACATTGCTGGTCTGCTCCAGCAGTGTTTACATTAATAACTATTATCACTATACATTAGTGCGCAGCAGTGCCTAAAGTGGAAAAATTTGCTTCCCTGACTCTTCCCCCCCCCCCAATTATGTCACAGCCACACTGTCAGGAAAAGAATAACGTGGCCACATAATACCACCCCTGATTCAAATGATGCCCCACAGTGCAAAACAACCCAACACCTAATAAAAACTGAACATTTTGTGCCAAAAATTTTAGGGCATGGCTTTATGGGTCAGGGACACAGAAATGCACACAGTAATGCAAATTACACATTATGCCACACACCGTAATGTCCATTATACTATATGCCAAACACGGTAATGCCCATTTCACAATATGCCAAACATGGTAATGCCCATTTTTTATTATGCCACATAAGTGCCGCTTACATACATGCTCATTGCCAGGTATTACATTCTCAGTGCCAGGGGTAACATGCCCAGTGCCAGAGGTGTGCACTGTGTGGGAAAGGAGACAGCAGGGCAGAGCGGTGGGAAACCCGGATGTCTCAGAACATCCGTGGTGCGGCTATTTCAAATGACTTGCGAGCCAATCGGTGCTCGCGGCCTGGCAGCTCCTCATTTGGTGCCGTCCCGCGAGCTCTGATTGGCTCACGAGCCGTGAGTTGGCACATAATTTTAAAATAGCTACGCCACGGACGGATGGACCTTCTCTGAGACATCCTGATTTCCCACCGCTCTGCCCGGCTGTCAGCTGTTTAGCGATGCGGACGGAGGCGGAACCATTCCACCTCCAAAATAAAACTGATGGAACGCAGTTCCGCCCAGTTCCTGCTCCCTTTAACCCTGGTGGGCAGTGGTGCCCATAATATATACATTGCTGGCCTGTGTCAACAATGTATATATTACTGGCTTGTAAGTAACATTGGTGGGCAGTGATGCCACTAAAATATACATTGCTGGCATGTGCCAGCAATGTATATTTCCTTTTCAGGGTCCATGGGTCCCACAGGGGACATCGGGGTTGTAGGTGGATCCAGGGGGTCCGAGGCACCAATCAGCGCAGCTTTTAAAGATTTCCCAGGATGCCCGGGCCCTCTCCCCTACAGCCCCGCCTCCAGGCTCATCTAGCCAGTTTTTAGTTGGTGCCTGCAGGAAGCAGTCGCACCTTATATCAGCGGGGGTTGCCTCTCTGAGACAACCCCACTAAGGTTTTATTTTTCATTTTTATTTTTTCATTTTTATTTTTACTTTGAATTTGCCGCCTAAGCGGCAAAAAGCCGCTTTGCGGCTGAGGCTGCTCACCGCCGTCAATCACTGACGGCGGAGCGAGCGGCTACATCACCCTCCCGGCGCCGGCTCCTTCTGATGACAGCGCGTCAAGGAAGGACCTCGGCGAGGGGGGAGGACGCGACGCCTAGCACCGCCAGCGTTCTCCCCCGGACAGCGTGGCTGGAACAAGAGGGACAGGTAAGGCTCCACTTGGAGCACAAATCGCTGTCATGCCGCGCTGGCGGGGGAGACGCTCGCGGCAGCTGGCGTGGGTGCAGGCCGCGGCCCGTGACCCCACTAGACCACCGGGGACTAGCGCAGGCTGGGGGGGGGGGTCCCCATCAATGCTAACATCCCGGTGGGGGAAGTCCAGCAAGGGGAGGCGGCGTCGGGCCTGCAGCCTCCTCCCCCGGCCTTGGCGCCATTTCTCTAAGAGATCTGCCGTTCCATTGGCCGCCTTTACGGTGCCCGCCCCCCTCTCTCGGTCAGGCGCCATTTCTCCTCAGCACCTCCAGAGAGCGGGCACCATTCTCCCCTGTGAAATCGCCTACAGGTTCAGTAGCCTCTTTCACAGCCACCCTTATTCCCACTTTTCTCCATAGAGTCAAGCGGTTGACACAGGGTGAAGTAGTCTATTTCTGACTATAGAGTGTGTGTGACTTGTGCTAGAAAATTTTTCTCACTACTTCTGTCCAGTGATCTGTCCTTTCACTTCTGTTGTTGAGGAATACCTCATTGGTCACAGCTCTCATTGATATCGCTCTAGGGTTTCCTTAAGGGATTTATCCTATTGTGCACTGTCAGCTCTCCTTGTCAGTGTGTTTGTACACCATGTCTAAAAGAGGGCGTAAGCAGACAGAATCTCCTGTACTCTTGTCCTGCAAGGGCTGTGCTGCAGGCCTGTCTGATATGGATGTTGTTCGGGATGGCCTGTGTGTCAACTGCATGTCCCCTGCGCAGTCCACTGCCACAGGTCAACAACCCCCATGGGCAGCGTTCCAACAATTACTGGGTACTCTGGTGGATCGCTTGCCTGCCACTGTTGCTCCCCCCGTAGTCCAGCCCCCTCCTCCCTGGGTGGATGCCCTATCAACCACGGTGCAGACCCTGCAGCAGACTACGGCTGCTATGCAAAAGCTGCTGCCCCAGGCGGTACAGCCCAGTAGCTCCCTTTTGACTCCCTTGCTAGCAGATGCACGGGATGACACCGATACTGATGATGGGGGCGATGGGGGAGATGAGGATGCTGATAATGCAGATGATCTCCTCAATTTACAGGATGATCAGAATGACCCCTTGCCCATGGATACTCCTGCTGCTCAGGCAGAGACTCCTGATGTGGCAGCCTTGATACATGCTATCAGGGAGGTCCTATTGTATGACCCTGAGCCGGAGCCTGTCGCTAAGACTAAGGATGTTTTTAAAAAGCAAAAGGTTCTTAAGGCCCAGTTCCCTCATTCCGATTACCTAACGGAAATCTGGACAAATCAGTGGCAGGAGCTAGGCAAAAAGACCAGCATTCCGCGGAGGGTTCTAAACAAATACCCCCTCCCTCCAGAGGATTGCAAGCCGTGGGAAATACCACCCTCGGTGGACCCACATGTTGCAAGACTGGTAAAGCCCTCGGTTCTATCCGTCTCATCTGGTTCCAATTTAGGGGACCAGACTGACAGGCGCCTGGAACAGGCTCTTAAGGCCGCCTTCTCATACTCTGGCGCAGTTCAAAGGCCCACAATAGCAGCTACTTGGGCGGCCAAAGCCATTCTTCCGTGGGTTCAGACCTTGGAGGAGGAGCTTGCGCAAGATGCATCTGAAAATGCTAAACTGTGTATCCTCCATATCAAGCAAGCTGCTTCCTTTATAATGGACGCCATGTCGGATGCTGGCACACTAGCAGCCAAGGCATCAGCTAGTTCTGTGCTAGCACGCCGCATCATCTGGCTCCGGCCTTGGAAAGTGGACTTAGAGTCCAAAAAGACCCTGGAGTTACTACCCTTTAAGGGTGAAACTCTCTTCGGAGAAGAACTTAATAAGATAGTAGCCTCTCTGGCAGCAGCCAAGACTGCATGCCTCCCAACGGCCCTCCCTCAGAAGTCTAGGCCTGCCTTTCGGTTCTTTCGCCCCCAGGGCAAGGCCAGAGGTCAACCCTTTACCAAGCCTTCCCCCGCCCGTAAGCCCGCAAAGGCTAAACCTAAGCAGGCCTGGGCTGCCAGACAGGCCCCAAACAAGCCTGACAAGCCTTCCGCATGACGGGGCAGCCCTCCCGCCGGGAGAGCCCCAGGTGGGGGGCAGACTGCTACTCTTCTCGAGCCGGTGGCTGTCCACCACAAAGGATGCCTGGGTGAGGGAAGTGGTGTCTCGGGGCTACTCCATTTCGTTCGAAAGAACTCCCCCCCCAAAAAAATTCTGCTTTATGTGACTGCTACAGTAAGTACAGCACATGCTGAGCAGCTTTATGTGACTGCTACAGTAAGTACAACACATGCTGAGCAGCTTTATGTGACTGCTACAGTAAGTACAACACATGCTGAGCAGCTTTATGTGACTGCTACAGTAAGTACAGTATATGCTCTCAGCTTTATGTGACGGCTACAGTAAGTACAGTACATGCTGAGCAGATTTGTGTGACTGCTACAGTAAGTACAGCACATGCTGAGCAGCTTTATGTGACTGCTACAGTAAGTACAGTACTTGCTGAATAGCTTTATGTGACTGCTACAGTAAGTACAGTACATGCTGAGCAGATTTACGTGACTGCTACAGTAAGTACAGCACATGCTGAGCAGATTTATGTGACGGCTACAGTAAGTACAGCACATGCTGAGCAGCTTTATGTGACTGCTATAGTAAGTACAGGACATGCTGAGCAGCTTTATGTGACTGCTACAGTAAGTACAGCACATGCTGAGCAGCTTTATGTGACGGCTACAGTAAGTACGGTACATGCTGAGAAGCTTTATGTGACGGCTACAGTAAGTACGGTACATGCTGAGAAGCTTTATTTGACTGCTACAGTAAGTACAGTACATGCTGAGCAGATTTATGTGACTGCTACAGTATGTAATGCATATGCTGAGCAGATTTATGTGATTGCTACAGTAAGTACAGCACATGCTGAGCAGCTTTATGTGACTGCTACAGTAAGTACAGTACATGCTGAGCAGCTTTATGTGACTGCTATGAGGCATGGAAGTAAAGCTACTAGACTATAACACAAGTCAGTATATAGCTGTATACGCACTGGATGATGTCTGTACCCAGCGGCATCCTCCGAGATGGGACCCGGTGGGGTGCTGGCATCGGCTAGTGCATACACACTTTTGTTAATGCCAGCCGCAACGAGCGACGGTGGGGGTGCAGGCTCCATGTTACATTGCTGACAAGTTGTGTGAGTGCACATCATCAGCATTGTGCGTACACACTAGACCAGGGGTAGCCAACTTCAGTCCTCAATAGCTACCAACAATTCACATTTTTCAGAGCACCTAGCTTGTGCACAGGTGCACGCATTACTCAATGACACATTTTAAAAGATCCATAGGTGGAGCTAATTACTTCATTTGTGATTCTATGAGGAAACCTGGAAAACACGCACTGTTGGTAGCTCTCGGGGACTGGAGTTGGCTACCCCTGCATTAGACTAGATCAGGCATTCCCAATCACGGTCCTCAAGGCACATCAACAGTGCAGGTTTTAGTGATATCCAGGCTTCAGCACAGATGGTTTAATCAGAATCCCTCAGATACTAATTAAGTCACCTGTGCTCAAGCCTGGATATCTACAAAACCTGCACTGTTGGTGTGCCTTGAGGACTGTGATTGGGAATGCCTGGACTAGATTTTGGTTCTGTTTTTCCGATCCATCGGTTCCTGCTAAAGTATTTAAAATGTCACCTGATGCTATATATGTCACCTGATACTATATATGTCACCTGATGCCACTTATGTCACCTGATGCTATATATGTCACCTGATGCTATATATGTCACCTGATGATAACATATTGGTGAGATTTAATAGGATGAGAGATTCAAAAAGTGAGAGATTTGGTAAGAAATCTCCAGGTTTTTTTAAAGCAGCAATCATTTACACTGCAAAACCAGTTTGATTTTGCCGTGTAAATGATTGCCACTTTAGAAAACTGGAGATTTCTTACCAAATCTCTCACTTTTTGAATCTCTCATCCTATTAAATCTCACCCATTGTATTAACTTCCAAAAATGAAGAGGATTTCCCAGATATTAGGGGATTCTAGCAATAAAACATTAGTATGGGCTGGATGGTGTAATATTATTAATGAAACTTCCTGGAGAGAAGGGGGTTTGCCAGCGCTCAGTTACCTATATGAGCGAAGGGGCTGCACAGTGGTGGGTTGCCCAGACCCACAAGGAGGTAGTGACAAACGAAGTATACTATGCGCTCACCTTCTAACAGAAATTCTGCCTTTGTACAAAAATCTGTCTTTTAGTACACCCTGTGTGGTACTGAGTGATGGGTTTTTTCAGTGGTTTGTGTTGATCAAAAATGATCGGAAGTGAGTCAATATAATCAAAGCACAGTTGCTTTATTTATAGGGTTAATACAAAGTGTGGGTATAGGTATCCCAATAGGGATGAGTCACTGAAGGGGAAGAGGGATGAGGGAGGGGGTTTTTTCATGGCAGCACTGTTGATAGTGCTGTACTGTCTGTGATACCTGTATGAGTAACTGCAAATGCAGACAGGAGAGGGGAGATGAGTCAGATGAGTGCGTGGAGCACAGGGGGTGGTGCAAGGCCAGCCCCCTGCACCACCCCCTGTGCTCCACGCACTCATCTGACTCATCTCCCCTCTCCTGTCTGCATTTGCATTTGCAGTTACTCATACAGGTATCACAGACAGTACAGCACTATCAACAGTGCTGCCACGAAAAACCCCCCTCCCTCATCCCTCTTCCCCTTCAGTGACTCATCCCTATTGGGATACCTATACCCACACTTTGTATTAACCCTATAAATAAAGCAACTGTGCTTTGATTATATTGACTCACTTCCGATCATTTTTGATCAACACAAACCACTGAAAAAACCCATCACTCAGTACCACACAGGGTGTACTAAAAGACAGATTTTTGTATAATGAAACTTCCTGTCGGCAGATGTGAGATTGAGTGTGACCTCACACATTAACCATATTTGCTAGTGGATAAAATCTAACTTATCTAAAATAACGACACGGACAACAGTAATGCCATTAAAATCAGTCAACCTTTTTATTTTGTAACATTTTAAATAACTATGGTGGCAGAGAGAAAGAACGGTCAGTTTACCAGTGACATAAGCCAATTGGCCAGTACACCACAATAGGCCAACTAGACAGTCAGTGGCCCTGACCCCCAGTAGGGTAGGTCACACTAGATCAGTGTATTAGAAAGAGGGGTGCCGGATGACTGCCCGGCAATCGGGATCCTGACGGTAAGTGTACCAACATAGGAATTGCGACTGCCGGTGCTCTGACATGGGGGATCCCAACTGACAGGGTCTATTCTCCCTTGTGGGGTCCATGACCCCCATAGAGGGAGAATAGAACCTGTGGCGAGCCACCTAGCCTGCAAGGGGCTTCTTTGCGCTCACCCCCTTGTCAGAGCACTAACTGGCAGTCGGGATTCCGATGTCGGTAAACTGACTGTCATGATCCCGATTGTTGGACAGTCATACCACACCCTGAAAAGAGAGCGCTCCTCCATAAAGCAGCGCATTAGCCACTGGACTGACGTCATTTCCCGCCACAGAGAGGTTGACCAACCCCAACAGGCAAGAAAAAAGAAAAAAAAAGTTTGGGCTAGGGTGGGTGGGGAATCCAGGCTAAAAGAGTCAGCCCCTAGCTAGCCTACAATCAAAATGTCCACATCTCCAGAACTATCGAAATAACAACCTGACTAATGCCAAGGGAGTAAGGGGGTGGGATGACTTGGCCCGAGGTGAAAACCTGAAAAACCTGAAAAAACTGCACGGAGAACACGAGCCAATAGTGTCACCGTGTATTCAGGAGAAAACAGGGAAAATCCCTCGGGACCCTCACCGCTAACGGTGACGAGTGGCAAATGCTCCCAAGTCTTGTCTATTCGTGATGTGGTGTAGAAAGTGGGGAAGCAGATCGTTGAAGGAGCCGCCCTGCCGATCAAGCAGGATTACACTATAAAAACTAGTGCATGGAGCAGCTGACTGGTCGACACAGGCGGCCCCAACCCCAAACCGCTAGTCCACCCCCACACCACCTGACGAATAGACCTATATACAATGATAGGCATTGCACCTCCTGCTGCGTTACTGATCGGAACGGCATCCTGGGCTGCAGTATCCGATCTCCTGTGACAACTCTGTCCAGCTCCGACCCAGTTGGGTCATGCAAGCCGACCATGGAATCTGCTCCGATCAGGTCTGAAAATCTCAGTCCTCCGAAGTAGATCCTGGCCCCATCTTTCACAAACAAACTCCATCCCCATGCCATCCCCAAGCAGCATCAGACTATCAATCACTGACTGTCTGATGCCATAGTTCAACCAATGTTGTGGACACATACTGTACATGGGCAGTATGGGTCCAACACATGCGCAGGGTACCAAATATCAGTACTTTACTGAATGTGCCACTACAGCTTTGGATTATGATTCGGGCCCAATATGCTAATTTAGTATTTGAGTTTCTGTGCCATCGGCCGCAGGAGTGTTGGAGAAGTGTAAAAGAGACAAATACCAACATGACTAATACCAAGTGAGGGGGGGGGGGGGGGAGGGGGTGAGATGACTTGGCCCGAGGTAAAAACCTGAAAAACCTGATAAACCTGCACGGAGAACACGAGTCAATAGTGTCACCGTGTATTCAGGCAAAAACAGGACAAAATCCCTCGGGACCCTCACCGCTAACAGTGACGAGTGGCAAAATGCTCTCAAGTCGTGTCAGCCCTAGGCCGCATGAGTGTGGGTGGGGTGTAGTAAAAATAATTACCAACCTGACTAATACCAAGTGAGGGGGGAGGAGGGGGTGAGACGACTTGGCCCGAGGTAAAAACCTGAAATTCCTGATAAACCTGCACGGAGAACACAAGCCAATATTGTCACCGTGTATTCAGGAGATAACAGGGAAAATCTCTCGGGACCCTCACCGCTAACGGTGACGAGTGGCAAAATGCTCCCAAGTTGTGTCAGCCCTAGCCCGCAGGAGTGTGGGTGGTGTGTAATAGAGGCAGCTGAAAGCTGATGGGATGGGATAGAGCGGTTGTGATGGTGCGGAAAGCAGAAAAGAGTGTAAAGAAAAGAGGAGCGAGAAGCAAACCCAAAATGGCCACAGGAGTGTGTGTGGAGTGTAGTAAAACCAAATACTAACATGACTAATGCTAAGTGAGGGGTAGGAGGGGGTGAGACGACTTGGCCCGAGGTAAAAACCTGAAATTCCTGATAAACCTGCACGGAGAACACGAGCCAATAGTGTCACCGTGTATTCAGGAGAGAACAGGGAAAATCCCTCGGGACCCTCACCGCTAACGGTGACGAGTGGCAAAATGCTCCCAAGTCGTGTCAGCCCTAGGCTGCAGGAGTGTGGGTGGAGTGTAATAGAGGCAGCTGAAAGCTGATGGGATGGGATAGAGCGGTTGTGATGGTGCGATAGACAGAAAAGAGTGTAAAGAAAAGAGAGAGAAGAAAACCCAAAATGGGATAACACCTGTGAGGAGAGAGAAGGAATTACCACGATGTACGGTGGAGAAGATCTTCATGTTCTCGGTGTATTCAGGAGATACGACACAGGACCGGCCACCGAGTGGACTGTCTGCGGCACACAGGACAGCTGGGATTTGAGTCCGTCCACACGTAGATGCAGCTCGGATGAAATCTGTGGCCACAGGGCAGAACTGACACCCGCTCTCCATTTTGGAACTCCATAATACAGATCACGCAGAATTGCGGCTCTTCATCCTCAGCAATAGTGCACGATGGAAATGCGCTGATCTCCAAATCCCAGGGTGCGACATTCTCCCTGGTGAGACGTATCTGCAGGTATTCGGGGTTACGACTGTCGCGGTCTACCTCCATGGCCAGGATATGCTGTCCGTTGACCTCTACAATCATGGCTGGTTGGTTAAGCTCACCGATGAACACCATTTCAGACGACAGGAAGTCTTGCGCGTTGATCTCAACAAAGATGGTCGACTCTGGAATCTGCTCGTGCATCTCCAACATCCTGTCATTGAAATACTCCCTCTCGAGCTCGTCTACGAGGTCTGCGTAATTCTGATGATGTTCAGCTGGAGGATCAGAGGCTCGATGAAGTTCCCTGGGACCAGGGATAAAAATGGGTGAACGGCTTCGGGCTCTGTTCTCCCTTTGAGATGTTTCGTCACTGGTTTCCTGACGAGATCTTCTTTGGCGCTCGGAGCGCAGCCTCTCCACAAAAACGGTCTGCGTAGAATCGTCTGAAAAGATATACCTTTATATTGTAGCTATAATTACTAGATAATTATTAAATAACTATTATTAATAAATAACATGTTCAAAGCAATTGCTGATCAGCAAATTGAGTTACAGCAATCACATTCTGAATATAATACTTTATTGTGTCAACAATACACTACAACAATGCACTGTCAACAAAAAATGACACACAAGTACCTGCACAAACATATCCCATTTCATTGTTTATCATTCAGCATATTAACAGCAGTTGGAAAAAAAACTGTTTAGCATGCGCTTTGTACGTACCGGGATACTGCGGAACCGTTTTTTCGATGGCAGAATATCAACAACCTCATAATTATGATTTGTCAGTGATGAGAGGCAGAATATCAGGGTTATATTTCAAGTGAGTTTTTGTAATACCCCTTTCACACCAGCCTAATTTCCCGGGTAGCGCTGGTTTGTTAGGTTCCCGGGCCAAACTCCTGGGAAAATTTGCCAGGATTTCAACCAAGCAGGGTTGTTCACGGATTCAACCCAAGGTCCTGGCCGTTTTGAATGGGGTAGGGATTACTAACCCTGGTTACTGGTCCATGGTGCAGATGGTCAGGCTGGGGATCCACACAGGCGGGGGGCGCAGATGACAGGACAGGAGGTGGATGAAGATGATGCAGCTCTCCGGTGCCCTTACTCCCGCCGGAGAGCTGTGTCATCTGCACCTGCTGTCTGACCTGTGTGGATCACCGGCCTGCACCGAGGACCAGCAACCCAGGGTGAGTACTATTCACCGGCCTCCGCCACCATACCAGCTACCCCTGCCTTCTGACGGCCTCCTCTCTGCCTCCTTCCCACACCAGAAAACGCAGAGACTTTTCTGGTGTGAAAGGGGCCAACCGGGGCATGATCCCTGGGCCGAATTCCTGGGTGGTTCCCTGCATTTTCTGGTGTGAAAGGGGTATTATCGTTTGTTAGAAAGATAACATTACAGAGCAATAATAGCCAGTGCCTACCAGATATAGTATGTGTGGATGGGGTGGCATGGGTATTATTCGTGCCTCTAACTGGAAATCCTTATTTCTAGAGTTATTTTTGTGAGGTTTTTTTTTTTTTTATATTTGTCTATTTGCTATTTTGGCAACTAGATGAATACCTAGTGTCTAAACTAGAACTTGAAATCGCCAATAATCCACTACATCAGTATATGTATACAGAATTTATATGTACATTTTATTAAAGGTAAGCATTCAAATCAATTTAACATGACAAATGTTATTATTATTTTTGTTTAAGAATAAGATGGTGGGGACCTCAAAAATGTGTGTTTCTTTGGGCCTCTAAGAACCTCTGAAAGAGCCTGATAGTACCAGACCAGAACCCTAGTGATTACCATACAGAACCACCATAAGTGTACCATGGAGTCGGCCTGTGTCACATGGGTCAGTGATTAATAATGCACCATGTCCACTTGAACCTGATTTACCAATCCCAACCACTTTGTGGTCAGGATCTGCGATCTGTGATCCCTAAACCCTTATAAGAGGGCTACCCTGACAGTCTATACCAGTGACGGCTAACCTTGACATTCCAGCATGCCCTGCATCAGTTTTAGCATAGCCAATTGGTAAAACTAGCAGGGCATGCTGGGATGTGTAGTCCAACAAAGCTGGAGTGTCAAAGTCAGCCCTCACTGGGCTATACCGCTCTAGCAAGAGCCGCAGCCTGACTGTTACCTGGAGCGTGCTGCCTTAACGGATTGTAGTGTTTGTGCTCTATTGTGCGATCTGACCACTATATGAATAATATGTGTAACTAGGTAGCAGAGTATTGCCGGTTATATCTTGCTGAAACGTCTGGCAATGATTACTGATACACAGATGACTTAAACAATATGGGCGGTTCAGGAGGCAATGGCACCTTTTTAAGAGCTCAGCTCAAACATGATTGAACTCGGGCATGACCACTAATGGACAAGAGTAAAGGTGCACACACACTGAAAGATTTGAAGCAAGATGTGGACAATCCCGATCTCAATAGGAACAGCCTATTCAAATCGTTCCTTGCACCAGCCGATCATTAGGATTGGTCTATGATATTCCTAGCATGCAGGAAGATCATAGGCCAATTTTTTGTGAAGTGTTTCAAATCGTTTCGTGTGTACGCACGTTGAACGATTTGAAACCATCTGAAACCATGTTGGATCATTTCCAACATCGTTTCCAACATCGTTTCGTGTGTTTGCACCTTTTAGAATAAGCTATTCATATCTGTAAGTGGATACAATACAGTGGTATAATAAATTAGAATCTCTCCCGGAGCAGTGGTCATGCTAAACGAAATAATAAAGTTTTGAAAAATGATATGGCTGCTGTATCAGCCCGTTACTGGGATGTGGTCATTTGGTCTACAGCATGTTCGACATCATTAGGTCGACATGGGTCTAGGTCGACATAGAAAAAGGGGTACTTGTGTATTATAGCGGCGCCCCCGATGTACATCGTACGATGAACGCATCGCATGCCATGTACTGGATTTTGACCCCCTATACGATGAAAAATCGTATAAGCACCCTAAAGGGTGCTTTTGAGCACCCTAATGGTGCGTGGCGAGCGGACGCGGATACCTTCACAGGTAAACGCGTCCCTTCGTGGGCTTCACAGGTATCCGCGTCCCCTCGCGGGGCTCGCTGCGCTCGCCACACTATTCTATTCTCAACTCCACGCCGAGGTGGATAGTGGGGGTATGAAAAGGTCGTAGGATGCGTACCGCCGCCCCTCGCGGGCTCGCTGCGCTCGCCACGCTTCGGGTTTACGTTTATAGTGGGGGGGTGGCATGGGGGTGCATTTAAAATTGTAAGCACCCATTAGGGTGCTTATACAATGTTTAATCGCATCGCATCGTATGGCATTGTATGCCATGTACAATGGCATACAATTTGAAAATTGTATGCCATCGCACACTATTGAAGCAAATCGCGTCGCATCGCATACCATCGTATGCGTTATGGTATGCGATGCGATGGGCGCCGCCAAAATACACAAGTACCGAAAAAGGTTGACATGGTTCTAGGGCGAAAGGTCAGTAGTTGGACAGATGCGGTGCACTTTAAACTGTGTCCATGTCGACTGTGTTGATATTCAGGTAAAAAAAAAACAGTGAAAAACTCCATGTCGACCTTTTGACTGTCGACCTAGACCTTGTCTAACTAATCACCTGTCGAACTAATGACCTTTCGACCTAGAACCATGTCGACCTTTTCCCATGTTGACCTAATGGTGTCGACCATCATGCTGTAGACCAAATGATCCCAACCCCCCATTACTATAGCCAAACGGATTACAAAAAAGGGTACTTGTTTCCTAGCACGGCGCCACGATTTTCAATCGTATGGCATCTTATGCATTCTATCGCATCGCATGCCATATAGCCGCATGCGATGCGATTTTAAATTGTATAAGCACCCTAATGGTTGCTTACAATGTTAATTGCACCCCCATGCCACACCCACTATCAACGCCAACCCGAAGCGTGGCGAGCGGCGGCGGTACGCGTCCTCCGACCTTTTCATACCCCCAGTATCCACGTCGGCGTGGAGTTGATTTTATATAGTGTGGCGAGCGCAGCGAGCCACTGAGCCCGAAGCGTATTACTTTACTTGTATTGCGCTCGCCATGCTTTGGGATGGCATTGATAGTGGGGTTGGCATTGATAGTGGGGGTGCTTTTAACATTGTAAGCACCCATTACGGTGCTTATACAATTAATAATCTTATAGGGGGCCATTTAACATTGAAAGCACCCATTAGGGTGCTTATACAATTTAAAATCGTATCCCATGCCATTGTATGCCATATACAATGGTATACGATTTTAAATTGTATAACATCGGGTGCCATCGCGTCGCATCGCATACCATTGTAAGGCTTATGGTATACAATGCAATGGGCGCCGTGCTAGGAAACAAGTACCCAAAAAAGTATAACAGTGTGTAACAAATGAAAACATAAATTAAATATTCCAAACTGACAATGGTTCATATAATATCAAGCAGGAAAAACACCTTTATATGCTTTTAAAATAATGCAAATAACATTCTATATACCGTAATTATCGGTGCTAAACGTGAGATCCCCAAACCGGTGAAGCTGACAAATTACAGATAAATACAGAGGGAATGCCAGATGAAATGTTGAGTGGTGTGATAATGTCCACTGTTATGTCGACCTTGGCTCGTGTCAACCTTCAGTGATGGACCCAATGTATGTTGACCTTAGTGCAATCAGCCCATACCCAGAGTAACATCAGGCATTAGGAAGGAATCAGAGTGAAGGTCAGTGAATATTTCCCCAGGATGCTATTTACATTTTATATACTAATAAAAGTGATATTTTATGATTCAGTAAAAGGATCCTTAGTGCACCTACGGGAAGGCTTGCTAGGTGTTGTAGGTCCCAGCTGAAGCTGTGGGTAGCACCTCCCATAGCAATGAATAAAGACTGAACTATTGCAAAAACCGAGCTTGTAACATGACAGTTAGGGGCTAAAGGTAAAGGTACTTTATCTCTACCAGTCGCTAAAGCTTACCGCATCTCCCTGTCAGCCTGAAAATGCCAGGAGCTTTGGAGGCCTATGTACTAACCTTGGGATAAAGTGTCTAGTTATGAAGTACCGCCAGTCAGCTCCTCACTGCCATGTTACAGAAGGTTTGAAAATGACATTTAGGGACTGATTATTGGTACTTTGGGGTCTATGTACTAAGCCTGAGATAAAGGGTTTGGTTATAAAGTACCAGCCAATCAGCTCCTCGCTGCCATGTTACAGGAGGTGTTTGAAAATGTTAGTTAGGAGCTGGCGTGTTGGTAGATTATCTCTGTCCACATTATCTCTTTCCAAGTCTTAGTACATAGACCTCTTTGGGGCCCATTTATCAAAAGTTTTAGCTCCAGCCAATCCGCTCCTGTCATGTTTTTGAAAAATGGCATTTGGGTGCTGGTTTGCTGCAGCACCATTTATCATAAGCAATAGGTTTTAAGTGTCTAAAATGGATTTAAAGATTGTGCCCTGTATCTCTCTCCAAGATTTCATGAATCTCCCACAAAGTGAGGGTATTACATACAGCTCATGTGCAGCTAACCCCAACTGCCGCCCGCATGCCACACAGGCAGAGAGATATCATTGCATGTAGAAAGGTAAAGTGGGAGAGATAAAGTACCAGCCAAACAACTCCTATTATTATTAATGACAGAAGCTGGTAGTTTGGTACTTTATCTCTCTCCCTGCTGTTATAAATTGCCCCCTTAGATTGGACTAACTGCCCCAATAGCTCACTTACCTTGATCTCCATGGCGGCTCCATCTCCTCTGGTCCTCCTGGAGCCGCCGTAACTCTCTTCTGCTCATCTCGATCTGAAATATAAGCACAATAACCACAACAAACAATGTCCAGTAAAGCTCAGGTGTTATGGGGCTCTGAATAGCGGGATCCTGTAGAAATCTGCTGGGAGTACAACACTAGCTGTCGCAGCAAACTAGCTCTCTCTTCCAGAAGCAGCTTCTCTCTTCAGTCTCAGGTACACCAACTGACAAATTGCTACAGTTGGGACAGCAACATGGCTGATCCTGCCAACACACTGAGGCCAGGCGGCCATATTTGTTACTGGCATTTATATAATCAGCTATGGAGATCTGTATTCTGGTGAATTAAGCTAACTATTGCTGCTGATTAGTTTACAAATGTGAAATGTACACAGGCTGTAGGTGCCCAAAACCACATTCATTGAATTGTGACATGTTTAGACCTTTTAAATTTGTCGACCTTCAGTGGTCCACCTAATGCATGCAAACCTATTCAGTGTGTGTGTGATCATTTTTATTAGCCTGGTGATGTTTTCCCCTTGGTTGTCCAGTAAGGGAGGCCAGATAACTAATGTTATGTTAAATCAGAGGAGAATAGCTTGGTGACAGCAGACACAGACCGGTTATAGGGCCAGATGCACTAAGCTTCAAAAGTGATAAAATGGAGAGCGATAAACAGCCAGCCAATCAGCTCCCGTCTGACATTTTTCAAACACAGCGTGTGACATGGCAGGTGGGAGCTGATTGGCTGGCTGTTTATCCCTCTCCATTTTATCACTTTTGAAGCTTAGTACATCTGGCCCATAGTCCTTAACCTGTCCGTGAGTGGGTCTGCTCAGTATAGCCGGAAGTACACACATAGCAGCTTTATATGACTGCTGTGAGGGGCGGAAGGACGGCTACTATACCTATATAATGACACACGTCCATGTAACGCTTGTTTACATTAGTCTAGGGTGGCCAATTCTGGGATCGGCGGGATCCCGGGATTGGTCCCCAAAATGTCTGAGATTTCAATTCCACTCCAATTTCGGGATTGCGCATGGGCAGTCTAATGCCGGGCAGCGTCTGAACAACCGCTCACACGCTGCCCGTCTTTTCCCGACCTGCCGGAACTCTCTCCGCCCACCACCTCAGCAGTGCCGCACATACACGGCGCGATTATTGCACCCGTTATGGGCTGGATCGCATCACATGCGTTTTGCGTGTGATGCAATCAGAAAGCAGTACAATAAGTATGTGCAGCGCATACTTTTTGTACTGTGCGATGCGATGCCTGTGGGAGCGCCATCGCATCGCACTGTGTATGGCCACCTTAACAGACCTGCTAAAAAGGTAATGTTACTGTAGTTCTAAATGCAGTTTTATTGGGGCATACTGTTTACATTTTCTGCACTTGCCGAAGTCGGCTCCCAGCCACCGATGAAATCGCTGGGCAGGGGTGTAAGTTCATCCCGGTCACCTGGATACAAGCTGGAATTTGGTGCCCTCTCTTAAAGGAATAAAGTGAAAACAAATATTGTGCGTGTGAATATGTGTCAGCAGTCACAGCAGGCTTGTCTACCCTCCCGCATTCAGCGGGAGGTTCCCGATTTTTGCATGAGCCTCCCGCTGCCCCGCAATCCCCCTCCTTCCTCCCGTTTTTTTTGTAAGCCTCCATTGAATTTGGACTGCGCATGCGCGCGTCCTGAACTGGCCAGGGGTGGGGCCTGTATCGGGAAGTCGCACCGCTGGGTAGTTGTTGGTAGCGCCGGGGGCCGAGCTGCTGGGCACACAGACAGGAAGTCCAGACTGTCTGTCTGTGCACTGGGAGAAGGAGAAATAGCAACCGGGGCTTCCTGAGACTGGCCCCGCCCCCACACTGAGGCTCCGTGTGTGTCAGTCCTGCAGGCTGCAGCTGCTCTAGTCTCACAGCTCCTCGTCTTCTGCCTGTAATGTGATGACTTCCTGCACTGCCTGGAAGGAAGAACACAGCCAAGTGAGTGCTGTGGGAATGGGGGCTGTATATAATGTGTGTATGGGGGGGTCAGGTGTGTGTGTAATATAACGTGTGCTCACTGGTTGTGGGGGGTCTGTGTATAATTTAGTATTGTGTTATGTGCTGTGTGTTTTGAGTGCAATATGGGGGAGGGGAGCTGTGTATAATATACTATGTTGTATATGTGAATGTACTAGGTCCAATATGGGGTGGGGGTGTATAATGTACTGGGTGTTATAATGTACTACGGTGTGTTATATGGGGGGCACACTTGCCTTCCCTCCTGCATTTTGCAGGAGGCTCCTGCTTTTAGCCCAAGCGCAGTGCCAGTATTCCCCAAAGCTGCCCCCTCTTACAATGTGGATTGCGCATGCGCAAGTTTAGAATAAATGGGGATGGGGATTGAAAGGATAGCTGGTAGTCCTGTGGGAAGAACACAGCACGTGCCCCCTCCCCAAGCAGTGTGTCAGTCACCATGCTTACAGGCTCACATCCCACTCCTGACACCCCTCACTCACAGGTACCCCTCTCCTAACTTTCTCCTCACATCCCCCTGACCACCTACCCACTCCACAAATGTATCCCTCTCCTGCTAACTCTCATCACATCCCCCTTTACCCACGGCACTGAGGTTAGAGCCTCTGGTTCGTCTATTTTAGATGTACATTCTTCATTGCTGTCTCCTTTCCCAGGACATGACTCCGGCATGGACGCAACTTGGCAGCAGTTCCTCACAGTCACCTCCATGCTGCCTGGTTAGTGCTCTCTTCTGCCCCATCTCCGACTGGCAGGGGTGGCGATACCCCTTCTATCGCCGTCCGCGCGACCCCCCCTCCCGTCCTCCATCGATCTCCTCCTCCCCCAGCAGGTGTCACAGCAGGGAGGACATCCGGCTGCAGGGGGAGGAGGAGACGCAGAGGGACACTGACAGCCGCCGGGATGTGACGGAGACCCCCGCAGACCACATCACAGGTATCGCGGGGGTCTCCGTCACTGCAACCCGATGCCAGCCGCATATGTTAGTACATATGTGTAGCATCGTGGCGGCTGGCAGGCGAGGGGCGGCGATGTATATTAATACATCCCTCCCTGGGCCAAATGTACTAAGCTTGAAAAGTGATAAGATGGAGAGTGATAAACCACCAGCCAATCAGCTCCTACATGCCATGCCACAGTTTGAAAAATGACAGGTAGGAGCTGATTGGCTGGTGGTTTATCACTCTCCATTTTATCACTTTTCAAGGCTTAGTAAATCTCACCCTCTATCCCTGACATCCTTTTCTCTCTTCCCCCTCTCTATCCTGGACATCCTCTCTCAGCCCTTTCGGTCTCTTCTCTCACCTCCTACTCTCCTTTTCACCCCCTCTCTATCTCCGTCGCCTTCTCACTCTTACCCCCCCCCCCCTCTCTCTATCCCTGAGACCCTCTCTCTATTCCCTCTCTCTCTCAATCCCCCATCTCTCTATCCTTGACACCCTCTCTTTTTCTCCCCCTTCTCTCTCTTAGCCCTCTATCCGTTACACCTTCTCTCACCCACTCTCTATTCCTGACATTCTCTCATCCCCTTTCTTTCTTTCTTCCCTCTCTCACAGCACCTTTCTCTATCCATGACACCTTCTCTCTTATCCCCCTTCTCTATATCCCTGACATCATCTGTCACCCCCTTCTTCTCATGCCCCTCTGACACCCTCTATCACCCCATTTCTCTCTCCCCTCTCTCAGCCCCTTTCTCTGTCCGTGACACTCACTCTCTCTTTCACCCCAATTATATCATCTCCAGCAACTCTCAGTCCTGGGAACTCTCTCTCTCACCCTCTCTTTATCCTTGACACTTTCTCACTCTTTCTGCCATTCCCTCACTTTTCCTGCCCAGCACTAAGGTAATCTGCTGGGCTGCCCCCAGCCCCCGTCCACCCCTTGTCCGGGAGGTGAATGGATGCCGCTCACAGGCATCCATTCACCTCCTCTGCTACTGCTGTCTGCTATACCCTGCAGACAGCAGTAGCAGAGGAGGTGAATGCTGTCTGCAGGGTATAGCAGACAGCAGTGCAGGCTGCCTGTGCCCCCCCCCCCCCGTCCAACCTGCAGACACTGCACCGCGCCCCCCCCGGGGTGGCCCTTTCGGACCGCACCCGACTCAGCTGAAATGATGCGGAGGGGTTACAATGCCTTTTGTTATATTTATTGTGGCACAAACACTCTGGGAAACTGTATATAGGAAAGTAGTGTATGGCGGCGGATGCTGGGAGTAGTAGTATAAGAACTGATAGTGTTAGCAATATGGTCGTATCGTTCATTAGACCCCACCTACTGTATGTGACTGCCAAAACTGGCTTACGCTCTAGAGCAGGCATGTACAACCTGCGGCCTTCTAGCTCCTGTGAAACTACACATCCCAGCATGTCGCTGAAACAGACACGGCCATTTTCATTGGCAATTGGAATCATTATATAAGGCTTGCTAATGTAATTTAGCAGAGAATTTCACCAACCAATTTTTTTTTTATTTTTTTTTTTGACAGCTGTATCCACCCAGAAAGCTACGAGCTCTCCTTAAACAGAACATTATTCCTGGTTAAAGTACCAACATCGGAGTGTACAAATTGGTTGTTTTTATTCTTGTGCCCTGCCAATTGCAGGGAGAAGGTAATAAACAATGGTAGCCTGGGTGATGCTCACACAAAAAGAACGATTTTGCTTAAACCATCCTGATTCTTAAAATGTCTGTAATTTTTTGAAATAGTCCAGACCCCCAGTCGTTTGGCTATGTGCTTTGTACCAAACAGTACTCTCACACAGGTACCAGCTCTGTATGTGTACCCAGTACAGATACAAGCCTTGTACTTTGGTGTACCCAACTTGGCCTCCGAGTGAGGCAGAGACCTGTGTCACATGTAACCTCAGCATAGCATGTGACACAACACAGTAACAGCACAGCAAGAGCTGTAGGCTTTCCTCTGTATGTGTACACTGTAGCCTGTCCTCAGAGTAAGGCAGTGACCTATGTGTCACTTGTAATCTCAGCATAACATGTGGTACAACACTAACAGCAGAGCAAGAGCTGTGGACACTAACAGCACAGAAAGAGCTGTGGCTGCTGCTGCCCTTGGTATGTGTACACTGTATCTGTACACTGTAGCCTGGCCTCAGAGGAAGGCAGTGGCCTCTGTGTCACCTGTAATGGCAGCCGAGCATGTGTACTGACAGCCCAGCAAGAGATGTGGCTGCTGCTGCTGCCCTCAGTATGTGTACACTGTATCTGTACACTGTAGCCTGGCCTCAGAGTAAGGCAGTGACCTCTGTGTCACCTGTAATGGCAGCATAGCATGTGTACTGACAGCACTGCAAGAGTCTGTGCACTGTATCTTACAATGTAACAAAACTGCAAGAGCTGAAGCTGCCCTTGTCCTCTGTATGACCCTGCTGTCTGCAAACTCTTCCCCCAAATCTGCATGTCCACTCTGACTCTGTAATAATGCTAGGGACACCATCTCTTTCTGTAAGAAATGAGGGGTACAAGGCAAAGAGACACTTGTAAGGCTTGCAAGCAGAGGCTACATAAAAATCTCCCCTTGTGGCCTCTGAGGACAAAGGGGACATCACCTCAGTGATCTGAGGAGGCCAGACAGGGCTATCCCTATGGGATGATAACCCAGGGTTAGATGCTGTCTATCACAGTGTTCTCAGATAACAGTGTAAACTGAGTTGTACCTTTCATGCAGGTTACTCTCTGCAGAGCTCTGGAGATAGAGAGATAGAGAGATAGAGAGAGATAGAGATAGAGATAGAGATAGAGAGAGAGAGAGAGAGAGAGAGAGAGAGAGAGAGAGAGAGAGAGAGAATAGGTAACCAGAGATAGAATCACTGGACAGGAGAGACAGTATAAGGAGATGAGCTGCCACAGGCCATAAACAACACCATGGTATATAACACAGGGGTGCTATGACCTAATTTACATACAGCCCAATACTGTCCTACCATGCTCTAAACCCCACTGTCTGATATTCCAGAACTTGGGGGAGCAGCTGCAGCCATAGATGCAGTTACTGGGAGACTAGGACATGCTGGAGCACAGGACTCCCTAGCAGCAGCAGTCAGGAGCCTCCAGCAGCATGCATGGGGGCCAAGCATATTAAAATGGCCGCCCAAGCTGCGTTTTAGCTGGGGAAGCACCTGGTCACTGGGAGCAAACCCCGCTGTACGCTCCCCACCCGGTTAGCTCCGAGTAGGGATCGTGACGCAAGCTGCATCACTCTGGGACAGAGGTCTCAGGAGCCGGGGACCCTGGCGCAAACCGCAAGCAGTGGCGATGGGGTCCCCCCCGCAGCTTCTATGGCGCGCTTTTCAGGAAAAAGACGCGCTGTTTACACCGCCCATTGCCCGGACTCCCCTGCTAGCGGGGAGCCGGGATATACATACCCTGCCTGCTGGCCGGCGGCGGTGAGGCTGTGCGGACTGAGGCGCGGCCGCATGCAGCGGCGTCCAGTCACTCTGGGACGGCGGTCCCAGGAGCCGGGGACCCCCGCGCAGACCGCGAGCAGTGGCGCTGGGGTCCCCCCGGCAGCTCCCGCGACGCAGACAGGCAGTCGGCAGAAGCTGCCTGTCTGTCCTCAATGTTAAAAGGTGTAAAAACAAACATAAATGAAATAAAAATTTCTATTTGCCCTAAGAGGACAAAACTGTTGCACCCAGCTCCCCGGGCACATTCTAAAGGCCCATACACACTTGACGATTTTCAGCTGAAAATCGGTCAAAACAGCCGTTTTGAGCGATTTTCGGCTGAAAATCGCCCAGTGTGTATGCCCCAGAGATTGCCGACTAGCGATGATGCGCGCTCCCGCATCATCGCTAGTTAAGTGGTTCATCTGCTGGTTTTACCAGCAGATGTGGCGATGATGGATGGTTTTTCATCCATCATCGCCATGTGTGTTCGCCAGCCGGGCTGAAAGATTAACCACTTTCAGCCCGGCGGACCGCCCCGCTGCCCCCCGCCGCCCCTGCCCCTCGCCTGTCATAATACTCACCCTGCAGGATTGGTCCGCGCTGCCCCGCTCAGTCTGCTGCTGCGGCTGGATGCTGCAGAGCATTGCTCCCCCGCCGTCCTCCTGTTCTCCTGGGTCCCAGAGCTCTGCCGCACGGCCACACTGACGGACACGCTGACGCCCCGCCCCCCTACACCCTGCTTCCTCTGCCTCACTCTGTCCTGCTCCACACGGAGCACCACTGTCCACCAATGTTTTCATTTTTAAGCCAGTAATATATACATTGCTGGCATGTGCCAGCAATGTATATATTAATGGCACCACTGGGCACCAATGAGATCCTTAAGCCAGTAATATATACATTGCTGGCATGTGCCAGCAATGTATATATTAATGGCACCACTGGGCACCAATGAGATCCTTAAGCCAGTAATATATACATTGCTGGCATGTGCCAGCAATGTATATATTACTGGCACCGCTGGGCACCAATGAGTTTCATAAGCCAGTGCCAGTGGGCACCAATGATGTTTGATTTATTAGCCATTAATATATACATTGCTGGCACAGGCCAGCAATGTATATATTACTGGCACCACTGCCCACTAATGATATGCATTGAACAGGAGTGCTATGGGGACAACTGTCCCGGGCCCCGCCGCTCTGACAGAGGGTAGGGTCCAGGCAGCTCTATCCTCAGCACCCCCGCAGTGCCAGTGAGCCGAGCCGCTGCAGCCAGCAGCAGCAGAGACTCCGTCGCCTGATGTCAGATGCCAGCGTAAAGCTCAGGAGCGGAACCACTAACTCATCCGTGTTCCACCGCACTCCCCGTGCCCGTGTCCCATCGCACCCCCCCGGCATCCCACCGCACTCCCATCACCCTCAACACAGATGCCGACAAAGGTACGGGGGGGGGGGGGGGGGCAGACTAAAAATCAGTCCCAGACCCCAAAATTCCTAGTGGCACTGAATTATTAGATGGCCCTTGCTCCCACCATTGGAAATCAAACCCGCCCATTATGTAAATAGCCTTTAATATGAAAGATTTTCAGCAAAGTCTTTTGCCTCCTGAAAATCTCTTGCTCTTTGGGGAAAATAGCTCAGTGTGTACGCACTACTTTGGTGAAAGGTATATCTGTCAGAGATTTTGGCAAAGTCTTTTCAAATGAAAATCTTCTAGTGTGTATGGGCCTTAAGACTGCCTGGGATGGGGAAGTAGAGGGGAGGAGTCAGCCACACTTGTAAATTTCTTAAAGTGCCCATGCTCCTAGTGGTCGCCCTCTATTCCCCACTGTAACTCCAGTGCCACCTAGTGGATGAAGGAGAAAACTCTTCACTACTGTATAACCGCAGCTCACCGTTACCAATTCTAAACAGTCTCTTGTTACAGTACATCTTCAGTTGTGACACCTGTCAGTATCACACTGACCCCAGGGGTTAATAAACTGCTTTCTGTTCTACCCTGATACTAGTAAATCCCCTAAACTCCAATACTGCTCTAAAACAAACAGTCATATTTATTGTGGGTTTTATTACTGTTTTAATTCAGCTCATCCTGGAAAAGGATTTGTGGCATTGAGAAAACCTCTGCGAGTATTTATAACAGTGTCTTGAGAATAAAACATTAATCTGGTCATGTAATTATAATTATGGTCAAAATAATAGGCAAAATCAGTGCTGGTGGCTGCCAATCGTAAAATATGTGATAACAGAAGTGAATCACTTGCCTCACCACATAATTACTTTTAAGTACGATATAAACAATCAACTAAATATATATTTTTTTGGCATTTTTCAATAAAGAAACTTTTAGCCTAGTGCTGCTGTGAAAAAAATTCTAATACTCTCTCTAGGTCTGTGGGTCCCAACCTCGGTCCTCAGGACCCCCCAACAGTCTGCGTTTTCCAGGTCACCCGGCAGGTGCACTCATTATTCACTGACACATTTTAAAAGATCACAGGTGGAGCAAAGTATTTCACCTGTGATCCTGCATGGAGGCCTGGAAAATGTACAATGTTGGGGAGTCCTGATGACCGAGGTTGAGAACCACTGCTCTTGGGTGTTGGGATTTAAAAAAAGTTTGGGAACCACTGTCCTACGCCATACTAGAAAGATGTACCGAAAAAGTTACTTGCAGCCAATCAAGCAGGTCTGAATCACCCTCTACATTTAGTTTTCTGTACTGTTGCTGGAAGTCTGCATACTTTTATTCAGGCAATGTATGGTTCTATCTATATGGTGCTTTGAAATAAAAATCATTCTTTAAAAAAAAAAAAACCTTTCAAAAATTCTATAGACTTAATGTTCTATAGAAATATCTCACAAGAAGCATTTAGGCATAGACACGCCCATAGGTTTATTTATTTATTAACAGTTTCTTATATAGCACACACATATTTCACAGCGCTTTACAGAGAATACTTGAACATTCACATCAGTCCCTGCCCCAGTGGAGCTTACAATCTAATCCCTACCACACACACACACATTCCAGGGTTAATTTTGTTGGAAGCCAATTAACCTACCAGTATATTTTTGGATTGTGGGAGGAAACTGGAGTACCAGGAGGAAACCCACGCAAGCATGGGGAGAATATACAAACTCCACACAGTTAGAGCCATGGTGGGAATCGAACCCATTACCTCAGTGCTGTGAGGCAGTAATGCTAACCATTACACCATCCGTACTGCTCCATGTGGAGTTAGACACGCCCTTTGGGCACTGTGTGACACGCCCCTTACAAAGGCGCTTGGCGCATCCTACTGTAATTTTCCTGACTGTAGTTTTCAATTGGAGGGAAGTATGTTGTAACCACAAAGAAAAGTGATCTACATCAGATTCATAGACT
Organism: Crinia signifera; assembly: GCF_055691185.1. Taxonomy (NCBI): domain Eukaryota; kingdom Metazoa; phylum Chordata; class Amphibia; order Anura; family Myobatrachidae; genus Crinia; species Crinia signifera. Next base: position 21,985 of record NW_028142471.1, on the reverse strand, counting down.
TGTTAATAGTACCCCTTTTATACCAAAAACGCCAGGTCGCATCCGGGTTTTTGATCCCTGCTTCAAGCCGGGTGTGACCCTGCGTTTGCACCCTTTTACACCACTGTCGCATCCCCCCTGCCGCTTGGAGATTATGTCATCTCCGATCGCCGCCGCCAGGACCCGGAATGCTGCGCTGGGGGCAAGCCCAGCACTAAGGTAATCTGCTGGGCTGCCCCCAGCCCCCGTCCACCCCTTGTCCGGGAGGTGAATGGATGCCGCTCACAGGCATCCATTCACCTCCTCTGCTACTGCTGTCTGCAGGGTATAGCAGACAGCAGTGCAGGCTGCCTGTGACCCCCCCCCCCCCCAACCTGCGGACACTGCACCGCGCCCCCCCCCCCGGGTGGCCCTTTGGGACCGCACCCGACTCGGCTGAAATGATGCGGAGGGGTTACAATGCCTTTTGTTATATTTATTGTGGCACAAACACTCTGGGAAACTGTATATAGGAAAGTAGTGTATGGCGGCGGATGCTGGGAGTAGTAGTATAAGAACTGATAGTGTTAGCAATATGGTCGTATCGTTCATTAGACCCCACCTACTGTATGTGACTGCCAAAACTGGCTTACGCTCTAGAGCAGGCATGTACAACCTGCGGCCTTCTAGCTCCTGTGAAACTACACATCCCAGCATGCCTTGCCATAGTTTTAGCACTCGCTAATAGCAAAAATATTGCAAGGCATGATGGGACTTGTAGTTTCGCAACAGCCGGAGGGCCGCAGGTTGGACATGACTGCCCTAGAACAGTGGTTCCCAACCCTGGTCCTCAAGTACCCCCAACAGTGCACATTTTCCAGGTCTCCACACAGAATCACAAGTGATATAATTAGCTCCACCTGTGGATCTTTTAAAATGTGTCTGAATAATGAGTGCACCTGCTGGGTGACCTGGAAAACGTGCACTGTTGGGGGTACTTGAGGACCACGGTTGGGAACCACTGCCCTAGAATGTCATGTGCATGATCTAGGGATCCATCGTCTTGGACAGAGATAAAAGAAGAAGATTAAGAAGCATTTAGAGCAGTTTCTGTTGTTTTACAGCTGCGCTAGCATAATGCCGGGAGATGATTGCTTGGTTCTTTGTCAATATCCTCTCTGGGAGAAGCAACCGCAGGCCGCTTTCAGGGGGTGTGGTGGAACAGACTCAACATTAGACCCCGCCCCCAGCCAACTTATACTGTAATTTGGCTTCTAATTGTGGTTTTACCTAACATTTACTGACTACCGGTACTCTGACAAGGGAGCGAGCGCAAAGAAGCCCCGTGCAGGTTCGGTGGCTCATCGGGCATTTAGCAGTCGGGATTCCAATGTCGGTATAGTGACTGTCGGGGGGCATCCGGTTCTTGTTATCATCTTTGTGCTTAATTCAATCTTATCCTCATGTATGTAACCCGAGAATGGGAGGTTTATCAGCTGCATCATTATTTCTCTTTCCTCCACTAGGTGACACTGGAGAGTTACAGTGGGGAATAGAAGGGCGACCACAGGGAGCTTGGGCACTTTAGAATAAATTAACAGTGACTAACTCCTCCCCTTCTACTTCCTCTCCTAGGCAGTCTTAGCATGTGCCCTGCGGGAGCTGGGCGCATTGTTAGCTCACTCTTGGGCTTTTCTAATTTTTTCTTTATTTTTCCGGATTTTTAAGATCTACACAGGCAGATAGTCCCTGTCCCTATCTGCCTGCGACGAGGGCGCTGCTTGCAGCTTGCCTCCAGAACCTGGCTGACAGAACCACCGTTCCGGGGTCCCCGGCGCCGCTGCATGCAGCGCGCCTCGCGGACCGCAAGCCTCGGCGCGTACAGCAGCTACAGGGGTAAGTATGCCCCCGGGTCCCTGTTAGCAGGGAACCAGGTGGGATTGCTCTAAAAGCGCGTCTCAGTACTTTGAGAGTACAGCGCGGCTCAGTTCTGTGAGAGTACAGCGCGGTCAGACAGGCAGGTAGTACCCTGCCCTACCTGCCTGCAAGGGGACCACAGTAACAGAGAATCCGGTCGCCGCTGCATGCAGCGTGCCTCGCGGACTTCCTTCAGCCACAAGCATGGCAGGGATACGTATACCCTGGCTCCCCACTAGCGGGGTAGCCAGGTAGATGCATTGGCGGTTTATCCAGCTGCAACTATAGCATAATAATAGAGTACAGTATTTTATTTTCTTTGTATACTCTATTATTATGCTATAGTTGCAGCTGGATACCAGCATTAAGATCTCCAAGGGATCCATTTGCACACTTTTGTACAGTTTGTCAGTAAGACCGCTATCCGGAGTGAAAACTTACATTCACTATCCATTTACCTAAGGGTATGTACATTCTCAGTATTGAAAAAGTAACTACTTAATTGTGTATATACTAAATTAGTAATATGGCCTTTCTCCACCACCTAGAAAGTTACCCCTGAGGAAGTCATTTTTTTTGACGAAACGCCTTGGGAGTTTTTTCCTGATTATATCGATTCGACCAACTGACTGCATACAAGCAAAAATGTTTTTACTTTGTTTTTAAATTAATTGTATTAAATACTGTTGTACAGTGACCAATCGATATATTTTCTTGATCCTTCTGGTGGTGGATCTCCATAAAATAGTGGCGCGTCTTCTATCTTTTTTCTTCTATTCCCCACTTCCCCTGCTAACAGGGGGGACTGACAGAGTGCTGCCCAATCTACTTTATCTAGCGCATTGAAAGGGTACCCCACTCTTTGTTCTATATATATATATATATATATATATATATATATATATATATATATCCGGAAGGGCCGTCACTCTGGACTGAAGTGAGCTGAGATGTGTAGCTTGCCCCGGTGCCAGCTTTCAGAGGGCAGCCACAATGAACTGCCCACAGAATACTATGACGAAATGAATGGGCACTCGAGGACTCACAAATGCTGGTGAAATCAAAAGGCCGTGTTTATTCGGGGGCCGGACCCCCGTCGTCAGGACAAAATGCAGACAGGGTGAAGTACAGAATAAAGTGCAAGTGCATGGGTATTTATAAGACATGTTAACAAATAGGCGCTAACTTACCCCCTCCCTGTAGCCGTCCCCCACGAGCATCCACAGGCCGGTTTCCGGAGTACTGCGCACAGCAGTGACGTCACCACGTTCGGCGGCGGCCAGCTGACCGCGCGTCATCACGGTCGTCATCCCGCGGTGACGTGAGTGGGCTGGGAAAGAGATTGCAGCTCACATTAGCATGAATACAAGTATCGTGCTACAGAAGTCATAAAGCAACAAAGGCATCCATACATACACAAAACTTCAGAGGATGCAAGTGAATAAAAAATGCAAAAAAACAAGTGGACATGACCATATTATGACTACATAGTGACATCTAGTGGCTAAAAATGAGAAGACATATATAATAAAAAACGAACATTTAAAAAGGGTATACGTATAAAAAGATAACTGCGTGCGGCCCCGAATTGGAGCCGTACTGGGCAAAAGTCAAAGTGCATATGCTGGGTGAGGTGCAAACCCTATGGCGTGAGTGGTTTAAATGCAGGGAGAAATACTGAGTCCCTGCTGGGTATCTATAATAAGCAAAAACAGCCCTGTGTGGGGTGATGCAGCCAGCATCACTGTATGCGCATAGCACCAGAAGCCAGAAATTGCAACAACAGAATGCCAGCATCTTGTATATTATATGTTATCCTGGTGTGTCACCTGGACACCGATAAGGCTGGGGGACTGGTGTCACACAGTGGGATGACAAGTACCTTTAACAAGGGGGAGAGAAAAGGAAGAAGGAAGACATGATTGTGTGTTAGTGGACCAAAATGGTTACAAAAAATTATGTAGGCCAAGTGTGTCATTAAGGCCTTTAGGGTGTAGTGTGTCCATTTTGTAAATCCACTTGGACTCAAGCTGCAGAAGCTGTTTGGAACGGTTGCCACCCCGTATGTGTGCCGGCACGTGGTCTATGATCTTATATTTGATCATTGCCATGTTATGTTTGGCCTTGGCGAAATGCCTGGTCACTGGTTGCTCCCCTGAGCCAGAATGAAGGGCTGCCCGTATGGCACAATCGGTCTTGCCGATGTAATGTATTCCACATGGACAATAAATGATGTAGATAACAAATTTAGTCGTGCACGTGAGGGGCCATCTGATTTAAAAAAAATTTACCCGTATAGAGATGTGCAACTTCGGTGCAAGCTGTCACGAAGCTGCATGTTGTGCAGCCTAGGCACCGGTAACAGCCCATTCTGGTGGGTCTGATTTGTCTAGAAGGGGTGTCAAAATTTGTAATCTCGGTCTTGACCAATAGGTCCTTCAAGTTTGGGCCACGCTTGTAGCTCGGCATCAGCTTGGTGTCTTTGAACACCGGTAGCTCGGGATCCGAACGCACAATTTCCCACCAGTTTTTTACTCTGCTGGTGGTTTCTCGGCTGGCAGAGCTAAAGTCATTAACCCATGGAATACATGGCTTTATGACTGTAGGTGTTGCACCTGTGATAAGAGTGATGCGCTCACACGCCAGAGCCCTGGCCTTGGCTTTAAGTAGGCCCTGTCTGGGGTAGCCTCTGTCCTCGAACTTCTGCTGCATGATGTCCAGTTGGTGATGGGTTTCAGAGTCGGTATCAGTGATCCTGCATACTCTCAAAAACTGAGTATGGGAGACTCTCCACCGTGTTGCGTGGGTGCGAGCTGTTGTGTCTAAGTATAGTATTGCGATCTGTCGGTTTGACATACAAAGAAGTGTGTGTAAATCCCAAAAATACAAATGTGTAAAAAATAGGCGTATTTCTGCCTACGAATCCATTTTGGTACATTTCCCCCGATGTATACATAGTATATATATACACGCTATACTGCTGTTCTGTTCTCAAAGACAACATGAAGCATATATATCACTTGTGGAGCCGATATTTATGGTACAACACGCCCCTGTAATTCTCACATTCATAGAGATCCCACAGCACATCTCCCCCATGTGTTAGAGCCTGACATCTCCGATTTACAAACATGATCATTAGCGATCAGTTTGACCGTGTTATTATTGTATACAGAGATCCATATGTAACACACCCGTCCGGATCCCTGTGTTAACACCATACAATTGTCACGCTAGATGCGGTGACATCTTCTTCACATCACTTCTTAAACATTGCTCGGGCAGTAGTCCCGTTGCATCTGAAATTTACACTTCAAACGTGCACCATTTTTTAACATTGTTTTACTGTTTTAATGTAGGTTATTTATGTGCCATTTATGTGTTGTTATAGGCAGAAGCCAAACCCGGATCCTGGAGCGGAGGTTGTCATACAGAAGTGGGCGATACGGTGGGGTCACCATAGCAACCCATCTACAACAGAGGGGAGCGTGATGATGCAGTGAGGCTCCGCCCACTGACATCCGCCCGCACCGGAAGCCGCACTGGACGCAACCGGGACGCTCCACGTACGGGAATGGTGAGTATGCACATGCTGTATGTATTTAAATGTTTGCTGTGTCACCCGCACGCGTTGTACACCTTGACAGTCCCCGAAACGTCGGTCACCTCCAATAAACACATTGTTAAGCCCACGGAGTGCCGCTGCCTGCTTGGTTAATTCCTTAGATAGATAGATACCAGAAAGAACCCCCACTGGGGGAATAAACAGCACTCACCAGTCTGTAGTTCAATGGAGGTACAACCAGGAGGTAATCCAAAGTTTATTTTCTGCAAGAGAGATCTTCTGACGTTTCGGTCCCCGCTGGTACCTTTATCAAGGCAGCCACTGTGTCAAATAGTCGCAACTTAAATCTGTGTGGGAAGGGGGATATATAGCCTTTGAGTATAAAGAAATATAAAAATATATGATACAGCCAGTACAGGATATGGCGGGTGAGCCAGTGACAGGGACTATAGAGAGGTAGGGCAGGGGGATCAGAGGCGGTCCTGCAGCGATGCATAACCCACAACAGAGAGAGCCGGCACGGGGAAGGGTGATCCCTGGAGAGGACAAGGGCCTGTGCAGTGCTGTGAGCTGCTGACCTGTAAGGAGCGGAGGCTGCGCAGCTGTGAGACCAGGAATGGCGCCAGGAGAGCCAGGCTCCTCCAAGTCCCCTACTGCTGCCACCTGCCAGAGGGAAGGGAACCGCGCTGCCCCCACTAGCTGCCAACCACAGGAGGAGCCCCAAACCCGGAGAGAACAGAATGATGTGTGCTGCCGAGGTGTCCTACATAGTGCCTGCCTGTGGAGGAGCCGAGAGGGTGAAGACTAAAACCTCAAGGAAGAAGGTGCTGAGGGGGTAAATTACCTGGGAGCACACCCAGCCGGAGGATTCTCCTGAAGTTGCTCCGAAGAAGATAGAGGATGCAGCAAGTGGAGACCAAGGTGCGCAGGCACCGCGGAGGACACCCGCTCTCGAGGAACCAGGACTGGAGGACATGCAAAGGACCCCTAGCTGGAGACCTGTAGAAGCCCCCTCAGTGGTGCGGAGCTGCCCCTAGAGATGCCTGCCCGAAAGTAAGTTAAGAACACGATGTAACATCAAGGACAGGAGCTGCTCAGAGGACAGGTGACAGCCCAGCGGAGGAGAGGATAGAGGAGGATCCCCAGCCTGATAGGAGCCGGGGGTGGAAGCAGAGGCCGACCCAGAACAGCACAACAGGCGGAGCAGAGGACGACCCAGCACCTCCTGCTGCAGGAGCCGAGGACACGGGACACAAGGCAGACGTCAGGCTCATGGCAGATGCTGTGCGGCTGTGGTACAGGTATATGTGCGCTGTTGTGTGTTTATGCTGGGCGTTATGGGTAATAGAGGAGGTTTCTTTTTTAGGATGTCGGTATGTGGTAGACTCGCTAGTTATAGGATGTGTAGTATGCTAGGGTTTGTGGTTATAGTGGATGTATTTGTGTATGCAGGGCACCATTTGCGGATGTACTAAAAGGATGATCACAAAAAGGGATGATCGGGATGATTGCCTGCAGTTCCTATTCGCACCACTAGATGTCACATTTTTTTTTACTTCAACTGAGAATTTGTATGTTGGACACTGGTTGTGTATCCTGGACAGTCGGTAGAATAGGTAATCAGCGCTCAGTATCATTCTGTGGAGTTTTCGTAGCTTCTTAAAAGAAGCTGTAAGCGCTGCACAGGGAGGCCAGGCAGCGTCTCCCCTGTGCACAGTGAGCTGACAGGACGCGCTTCTGTCAGCTCCTGCTGTGCTAGCAGTGTGAGGATTCACTAATGAGAATCCTCACACTGTGCCTACCTAGCTAGTGTAAAAGTTAATAAAATAATAAAAACCCTAACTAACTCTACTCCTTCGGCTGCTCCGGCAGCCCTTTAGAATAGCACCCACTCCAGTGGGCACCTAACACGAACTGAGGAGTCTGGGATGCAGTAGGGGAGGAGCCTACCCTCCAAAAGCTTTAGGATAGGTGCCTGGCTCCTGCGGACCCTCCTACATCCCAATGTGAAGCTGTGTCACCAGGACCATTGAAAGAGAAAAGTATGTGCTGCACATACTTTTTGTACTTGCTTTTCATCGCATTGTATGCACAACGCATGTACAAGGATGAATGCGATGCGTGCTATTTAAGCTCAAAATGCACGCCCGCATCGAGACGTGTATGGGCACCTTAAGTCAGAGAGAACCTGAGAATTCTGACTGGGAAGTGCAATTAACAGGTCAGATGTGGACTGCTGCTTTGAAGTTGGATATCTCCATTTCCCCAGGGCCGATTTTAAAAATTCTGGTATCCCTGGAAAAAGGGGATCCTCAGCTATCAGAGTATGGCCCTTATACACCTGGGGCCCCAGAGCAAGTGCCCATTAAGCCCATACGAAAAGACCGCCCTGGTCCCGGTTCGCTGACGTCATCCGGGGGCGATTATGCTGTGTACACACGGGGGCGATAGGGGCTGAAATAGCTGGGAATATGGTTGCTGAGCGACCATATTGCCAGTGATTGGAGTGTGCACCAGCGATAAATCGCCGGGTGCGCGCTCCCGTTTTCACAAAACGGGACACTGGGCAATATGATTGCTGATATGATTGCTAGCAATATATTGCCAGCGATCATATTGCCCCGTGTGTACGCACCTTTATTCCTAACAATTTTGCTGCACCCGTCATCTTGAAACGTGCACATGTCCCTTTGTTGATGAATTTACAAGACTGCCTAATTAGAGCAATAATTGATATTTGCGTGGAGATTAATAACAGTATTACAGACACACATGCTATGACCGATAACACACACGTAACAGACTTATTTTAATTTTTTTTCTAATGCACTTTATTTCACATTTATCACTTTTCACTTATGTTTTTAATATTTCGCTGTCCTTAATAAATGATTCAATAAACATCATGTTTTAGCCAATTCTCTGTTTCTTGGGTCACTTTATTAATGTACCTATAACATTAATCAGAACATTAATATATGCTAACCTAGACTGCCCCTTGTAGGAATACTTTATCTTTCTTTGCTTCCAAGTCTAATACATATTCCTGGGTGCGCCTCCCCCATTACCAATTGATACTTAATATAGTAATGCAGGGGTGAGATAGCTATACCAATTACAGGCCGTTCGGATTGATAGCCTCTATCTATTAACCTGTATCAGCGATATCAGATGGTCGACAGTCATCAGGTCGACATACTGCAAAGTCGACATGGGTCTAGGTCGACAGGTCATTAGGTCAACATGGTCTAGGTCGACTGGGTTTTTCACTGGATTTTTGGGGTTTTTTTTGAGCCGACATGTGCCGACAGGCGGAATTTCATGCCCTACCATCCACTAGGGCAGGCGTTCCCAACCACGGTCCTCAAGGCACACCAACAGTGCAGGTTTTAGTGATATCCAGGCTTCAGCACAGATGGATTAATCCAAATCACAGGTACTAATTAAGACACCTGTGCTCAAGCCTGGATATCATTAAAACCTGTACTGTTGGTGTGCCTTGAGGACCGTGGTTGGGAACGCCTGCACTAGGGTGTGGTGGGAGAATAACATAGAGTGCCAAGCACAGCCAGACATGCGAGGGGATGCGGTGCACTTAATCCTGTGTCCATGTTGACTGTGTCGGCATTCGGGTAAAAAAAAAAGTACAAAACCCTATGTTGAGCTAGACCATTTTGACCTAATGCTTTTTTGGACCAAATGACCTGTTGACCTTGACCCATGTCGACCTTGCAGTATGTTGACCTAATGACTGTCGACAATCTTTAGGTCGACCATATGATCCTTACCTGTTTCAGCAAGGGGTGTGAGGCCAATTTCTCTCTTTCTCTCCAGGGAATGGAGAAATATCTGTGTTTAGAGCCAGACTAGAATCACGTCTGCCCGCAGACAATAGATCGGGTATCATTTTTTTATTTTTTTTTATGTATGTTTGACAAAGGCCATACACTTCACTGGAGGCGAAGATCCGCAGACGAAGGCCAGAGCATACAGCTAATTGCTGCCGATCCTACTATTAAAAAATAAAAAGGAATGTATTGTATACACAGAACATCGAACATGCCTTCCAACTTTTACCAATAGATCAGTGGGACCTGCATGCAGCTGGCCCTGGAAAGGGGCGGGGCTATGTGCAACGGGGGCGGGACCGGGCATCGAGGCCCCGGGTTTTCCATCCTCTTTGCCAGCGTACCCAGCCCCGTCTCTCCTTGCTGCGCACGGCACCTATCCAGCAATCACCGGCTGCTCCACAAAGCAGAGCAGCCATGATCACCTCCCCTCAAGGGACATCAGGGCAGGCTCCAAATAGCGGGACCATACCACTGTAATCAGGACAGTTGGGAGGAATGCTATAAATACATTATCATGTAGCGCCTATTATTCCTGTTGTCCGACTCTACCTGTATGACTACATGTGAAGGAAAACACAGAGGCTGCTTCTTTTGCCCAACGTTTGGGAATTTATGATATTTTAGTTTTCGGAACTTGTCTCCTGTCCTACATAACAGTTTATAGACGCTGTGACCAGGGGTGAGGGTCATTAAGTCGACAGTAATTAGATCTTTTGGTCGGCAGTGAAAAGGTCTACATATGAAAAAGATCGACCTGGTTTAAATTGACGCTGAAAACGGTCAACACAATCCAAAAGGCTGCATGAAAAAGGTCAACACAGGAATAGGTCGACATGAGTTATTAAAGAAAATTGTGTATGTGGAAATCTGCTGACACGGGCACTGTATAAGTGTACAGCGACACGGACACACAGCTCCAATTTCTATTCACTTTTTTCTTAATACACTTTTTTAATTTTAACCTATTTTGCTGTTTTGTGCCAATGAATAAACTGTATATTTAGAACAATTGGTCTGTACACAGACTCTGTCCTGCCCCCACTTAAAGTTATTCCTCCTGGTTATATATGGTGGCTAATTATTAATATTATGTAGTTTGAGCAGAAAATATTGTGGTATCAGTGGATGAGTCAAAAACTCAGGCTGCTCCCGGATCCGAAGGCGCTACACCCCACGCCCCTGAAACAGCAGACACTGGAGGAGGATTCGAACCCGTGGTGGCTCAGCCTGAGTGGCTGTCCCAGACGCTGAACTAACGGTACACGCCACTGTACCAGCCACTCATACACGGACTGTTCGTGTATCTCGTAGCTACAATGCAGTGACGTCATTCACGCTGTGCCGCACCATCGCCACCTATTGGCAGCTGCTGGAACTACACCTGGCACATAATGCATCGTCATCACTGCTGCTCCCCCTACATGAGCACTCTGCCGGCTGTTCTGATGGAGGCAGTCACTGACTGGGACGCCATGCCCCTGCGTAGAAGAAGCGGCTGGTAAGTGCACATGTGCAGAACACTCCCTGAGCATTGAGCAACCTGTGGGTGAGGACTGGAGCTCAGTCTGTATGTTGGTCATGTATGTGACTCCCACAGGGCTGCTGCATGGTGCTCCTGGGGATATCTATGTGTATGGGCATACCAGTGTATCCTCAGCAGCGCTACTCTATGGCTCAGGTTGTAATATCTCAGCCCCAGTGCTGTCTGCATTATTATACACTGTAAATTATCTATCTGCTTTCCCAAAGTGTGACACAGGTGTATATAGACCAGATTATAATCTATGGGAAGCCTCTGTGTGTATACCATATGTTCTCTCTCTGCTGCAGTAGCTATGCGCGCTTTGCTATGTTCTATGATAATAAACACATGTGAGTGTAATGGTAAATATGTGCCCGGCCTGCCAATGTGGTGAGATACAGGTGAGCCAAACCGTACAGGCTAGCAAACTGCACATAGCCATTAGTGCAGATGTAGGATAACTGGGCATACTGTATATAGGCTGGGATCACTGCTGCGTTCAGGTGACACCAAGTACATGTCACCCGCCGGGATTGCTTGCTGGATGGTTATACAGGGATTATTGTCACATTAGTTATACTGTAGTCTAAAGTGTATACTGTATTATCTACCATCCTAATGGGGCATACACACAGGGGGCGGGATGTACTAAAGGGAAAATGTGATAAAACGGGGGTTTTACCGCATTTTCCTATGTACCATTACCCGTCCGCCCCATCTCCGCCTGGCAGGGTATCTCCACCTCTGGGTGGCGATACCCTATAGATGCCTATGGGCTTCTATCGCCGCCCGCCGTCCTTGCGACCCATCCTCCATCGATCTACTCCTCCCCCAGCAGGTGTCACAGCCGGGAGGACATCCGGCTGTAGGGAGGAGGAGGAGAGGCAGGGGGACACTGACAGCCGCCAGGATGTGACGGAGACCCCCGCACACCACATTACAGGTATCGCGGGGGTCTCCGTCACCGCAACCCGATGCTAGCCGCATATGTTAGTACATATGCGGTAGCATCGCGGCGGCTGGCGATTTACATTAATACATCCCGCCCAGGGGGATATGAGGCTTATTTCTAAGTGATCTGACTAGATCGCTTAGAAATGGAAAAAGGATCACTCCACGTGTATACCCTCTGGTGATGACGATTGCGCGGTCCCGCGCGTCGCTGTTGCTTGACTAGATTTACACTGCATCCAGTTATAAATCTAGTCATCGCCAATGTTCTCACACCAGAGAACACTGGCCGTGACAGATTGTTCAGCACACAATGCTGAGCCATCTGTGCTTAACTGCAAACTTAGCACAGAGGCTCACTTGCACTGTGTGTGCACAGCTTTAGGGATGGACGTCTTTGCAATTGATGACAATACTGCCCATTGATTGTGGCACACTATGCAATGGATGACCATCAATGTTTTTACCTATTGATGGTGATCCATTTTCTTTGACTGATTGGATTGTGGGCCAATCAAAACATGTAGGCGGTGCTTCATGAGTGTTGGGGCAGAGCTATGCTGGTGGTAAGGGTTGCTGGTCTTACTGTACTGCATATTAAAATAATAATAATAAAAAATATATATATAATTTATGTAAGGTGCTAAACAACATATAATGGTGATTCAATTGTTTTGTGCACCCGTAGCTCTTGCCTAATGTAGTGGGAGCTAATGAATTGTTCGCAGCACTTGCCCTGGTCTTGTTGGCTGCATTTTTGCGCCCTAAATAAACTAGATGCAGCTTATTGCCCTACTGTGCGCAAAGGGTGCGAGGAGAAATCCAGGTGACGTGCAGCCTGGGAGTCGGGTCACCAAACAATTGACTTTGATTTTAAAGCTCGTTTGTCACTGAGCGCCCTTTAGCTGTTTTGAAACTACACATCCCAGCATGCCTTGCCATAGTTTTAGTATTCCCTAATAGCAGAACTGTGGCAAGGCATGATGGGACTTGCAGTTTCACAACAGCTGGCGGGCCATAGTTTGGACATGATTGGTGTATTGGGTTCGTTAGCTGTTCACTAGCCTTTTGCACAAACCACTTTGGCACATATGGAGATGTAATCTCTTTATTAGTCTTTTTATAGTCTTGCACTCTACTATTACATATAATGCATGCCTTGACACCGATTCACCGTTCGTGACACCCAAAATGTCGTTAAAATATTTGTTCCAACCAGATTGTTGCTCGGAAAATGTCAAACTTTTTTTATTTCTTTACATTTTTGAAATACACAAAAAAGGGATTTTTGTAAGAACTTACCGTTCGAATCCCTTTCTCTGATATGGTCCTGGTGACACAGCTCAACACTGGGATGTAGGAGGGTCCGAAGGAGCCAGGCACCTATCCTAAATCTTTTAGAGGGTAGGCTCCTCCCCTACTGCATCCCGGACTCTTCAGTTCAATCTTTCAAAGCCACTGGAATACATTAACTCAGTACAAACGCCTGCACATATTATATGCACATTTTTTAACAATAATTGTTACTTTAACCAATTAAACATGAACATCATGAACACTGCATACTTACTGAGCGTAAGGGAGGGATCGCTGTGTCACCAGGACCATATCAGAGAAAGGGATTCGAACGGTAAGTTCTTACAAAAATCCCTTTTTCTCTTTCAATGGTCCTGGTGACACAGCTCAACACTGGGACGTTCCAGAGCCGGTCCTTTGTGTGGGTACGCTCAGGTCTGCAGCTCTCATCACTGCTCGCCCGAATGATGCGTCCTCCGACGCGAACTCATGGAACCTATAGAATTTGGCAAAGGTATGAACAGATGACCAAGTGGCAGCCCTGCAAACCTGCTCAGCTGTTGCCCCATGTCGAACCGCCCAAGAGGTGGCAACTGACCTGGTGGTATGCGCATTTATCCTTGCCGGAACAGGCCTTCCAACTTTAGTGTATGCAAAGCTATCACAGAGCGCAACCACCTAGCAATGGTCTGCTTAGATGCCGCCAACCAATCTTGTGTATGTCATACAACACTAACAAGGTGTCAGTCTTTCTGACACTCTTAACTCTGTCACATAAATGCGTAATGCACGCACAACATCCAAATTCCTCAATTTGTCCCTTTTTCTAGAACCCTCTGGGGGTTGAAACACAGGTAGAACTGCCCTATCCTCATGAAATATCAAGAAAGGAGACTTGCATGACAATGCTCCTAACTCTGACACCCTCTTCGCTGATGCCACTGCCAACAAGAATACCAGCTTCCATGTGAGAAACTTAAGGTCCGCCGACCTTAATGGTTCAAAAGGTGCCTTCTGAGGCGAGAGAGAGAGAGGGTGAGGCGAGAGAGAGAGAGAGGTGAGGCGAGAGAGAGAGAGAGAGAGGGTGAGGCGAGAGAGAGAGGGTGAGGCGAGAGAGAGAGAGGGTGAGGCGAGAGAGAGAGAGAGAGAGGGTGAGGCGAGAGAGAGAGAGGGGGTGAGGCGAGAGAGAGAGGGTGAGGCGAGAGAGAGAGAGGGGGTGAGGCGAGAGAGAGAGGGAGAGAGAGGGTGGAGAGAGGGTGGTGAGAGAGAGAGAGGGTGGAGAGAGAGAGGAGAGAGAGAGAGGGTGGAGAGAGAGAGAGGGAGAGAGAGAGAGGTGGAGAGAGAGAGAGGTGGAGAGAGAGAGAGGGTGGAGAGAGAGAGAGAGAAAAGGAGAGGGGGTGTGGAGGAGGGGAAGTGAAGGAGAGG
>NW_028142471.1:0-2500 GCF_055691185.1 Crinia signifera | reverse complement strand
TTCTCATCTACTCTCCATCCTCCGATCCCCCTCCTCTCCTCTGCTTCCCCTCCTCCTCCGCTTCCTCTATTCTGCTCCCTCTCCTCTTCCGCTCCTTTGCCCCCTCTCCTCTTCCACTCCTCTGCTCCTTCTTCCCTTATCCCCCTCCTCTCCCCTGTTCTCTCTTTCCCCTCTATCTCTCTCCTCCTCACCAATTTCCCCACAACTCACTCTCCCTCTCCCCCTCTCTCTCTCTCTCCCTCTCCCTCTCTCCCCCTCTCTCCCCCTCTCTCCCCCTCCCCCTCTCTTTCTCCCCCCCCTCTCTTCTCTTCCTGCACCCCAGCACGAGGTCACCGGAAGTCTGAAAGAGAGATAGAGAAGTGTGGGGAAATTGGTGAGCAGGAGAGAGATAGAGGGGAAAGAGAGAGCAGGGGAGAGGAAGATAGGGATTGTGGAGGAGGGGAAGTGGAGGAGAGGAGGGGGATCAGAGAAGAAGGAGCTGAGGAGGAGTGGAGGTGAGGAGGAGGGGGGGCAGAGGAGGATGGGGAGCAGAGTAGAGGAAGAGTTAGAAGGGAGAGCAGAAGAGCAGTGGAGGGGGAGAGGGGGTGCGGAGGAGGGAAGCATAGGAAAAGAGGAGGGAAGCAGAGGAGGGGAATCGGAAGAGAAGGAGGTGGTAAGGGAGCGAGGATTCAGTATGAAATCCCGACGCCGGAATCCCGGCGTTCAAAATCCCGACAAGGGGGGGGACGTGGATCGTCCCCCCTTGCGGGCTCGCTGCGCTTGCCACGGTGGTAAGGGAGCGAATATATACACACATATACGTATACACACACACAGATGGCGCCATCAATTTTATTTTAAACAAACAAAATAACAGAAGGGGGGACATTATGATGTTACCGTGTACCTATAACATATTTAAAAAGTATCCCTTAACCCAGTGGTGTCAAAGTCACGGCCCTACAGCTGTTGTGGAAGTACACATCCCTACATGCCCTGCCACAGATTTTATATAATGGATCGCTAAAATCTGTGGTAGGGCATGCTGGGAAGTGTAGTTCCACAACAGCTGGAGGGCCATGAGTTTGACACCACTGCTAAACCCCTTAATGCCCATTACATGTAATCACAACCCACCACCTAGCATCATGCCACACCTCTTCCCTTAGCTCAAAGCAGATTAATCTTGCACCTCCTCTCCCCTCCCTCGCTCCTCCCTCGCTTCCCCCCCCCCCCCCAAGACATACTCTTCGCCAGTCGTGACCGAAGAGTGCACTCACATAGAATCGGTCGCAGGTGGGGGTACTGCAGCATCTGTCGGATAGGGCACCTCTCTCCTCCTCAGCGTCGTTCCTAGCAGCGTTGGGCTGTGTTCTCTGCCGCAGCGCCCTGGGGGCGGAGTTGGGGCAGCTGTCTCCCCGCCTGTATCCTTCCCGTCTATGTTGGGCGGTGTCCTGAGCAACGTCCTGGGGGTCCTCAGTGGCAGCAAGGTTTTAGTAGCATCCTGAAGGGGAGGGAAGAGGAGGAAAACATCCATATTTAAAAAAAAAAATGCTGGTCTACAACAGTATGTAAAAATAGCGGCATAGTGAGTTTAGGAGAATCCTGTTCAAAAACTTGCAAAGAGATGGTGCCAGTGTGCACGCTCAGAGAGCAGATAAAGGGCGGGAAGGGGATTAAAAATAGGTCCTGGCATTTAAAGTACACAGGCCCACCTTGGTGTCAATAGTGTCAACACATTTGTGCGCGAGCGCTCAGGAAAAGAGGGTGTGGACACTCAAAATTGGCCTTGTGTAGTGTTCCACACCATATACCACTTCTACACATTCTGCAACAAAATAATAGACCCCATTATACTTGCCCCTTACACATTATGCCAAACGTATTGAGCCAAAATTCACATAATGCCACGCGGATTGAGCCAAAATTCACATAATGCCACGCGGATTATTCTTTATTCCCAGCGGTGGCAGGCGGCATTTCAAGGAAAAAAAACCTAACCCCATTGCACCTACCCCACACTGTCCCCCATCGCAGCAGCCCCACACTGTCCCCATCGCACCAGCCCCACACTGTAGTCTCCCATCACACCAGCCCCACACTGTAGTCTCCCCATTGCACCTGCTCCACACTGTAGTCTCCCCATTGCTCCAGCCCCACACTGTAGTCTCCCCATTGCTCCAGCCCGCACTGTAGTCTCCCCATTGCAACAGCCCCACACTGTCACCATCGCACCAGCCCCACACTGTCTTTCATCACAACAGCCCCTTAAATTGTAAGCCATCAAAATGTCACCCTTATACTGTATGTAGAAATGGAGGAGGGCGGCTGGTGCAGCAGTAAACGGGAGGCCGAGGCAGCAGCGTGGGAGGGTGGAGGAAGGAGAGGCAGTCAGGACATGGTGGCAGCGGGGGTAGCCGGCGACATCATGCAGCAGTCTGACTGTACTCACCACCAGACGGTCCACACCAGGGCAGCGCTGCAGGGCTGACCAGTCTCCTCCTGTGGTCCAGGCGGCGCA
>NW_028142470.1:0-61979 GCF_055691185.1 Crinia signifera | reverse complement strand
TTTTCAGCCTTCAGCTCTTTTCGTTAAGGAGATATTGCAAAGCATTTGGAAAAAATGTCAACGCGGTTTTCTCTAAGGCGGAATAAGACTGGGGCCGATTTTTCAACGTTATCTTGTTCACACAATGCCTACAAGTCTAAATCTGCATTTTCAGCCTTCTAGCTTCTTTTTCGTTAAGGAGATATTGCAAGGCATTTGGAAAAAAATTCAACGCGGTTTTCTCTAAGGCGGAATCAACTGGGGCCGATTTTTCAACGTTATCTTGTTCACACAATGCCTACAAGTCTAAATTCTGCATTTTCAGCCTTCTAGCTCTTTTCGTTAAGGAGATATTGCAAAGGCAGTTTGGAAAAAATGTCAACGCGGTTTTCTCTAAGGCGGAATAAGCTGGGGCCGATTTTTTCAACGTTATCTTGTTCACACAATGCCTACAAGTCTAAATCTGCATTTTCAGCCTTCCTAGCTCTTTTCGTTAAGGAGATATTGCAAAGCATTTGGAAAAAATGTCAACGCGGTTTTCTCTAAGGCGGAATAAGCTGGGGCCGATTTTTCAACGTTATCTTGTTCACACAATGCCTACAAGTCTAAATCTGCATTTTCAGCCTTCCAGCTCTTTTCGTTAAGGAGATATTGCAAAGCATTTGGAAAAAATGTCAACGCGGTTTTCTCTAAGGCGGAATAAGCTGGGGCCGATTTTTCAACGTTATCTTGTTCACACAATGCCTACAAGTCTAAATCTGCATTTTCAGCCTTCCAGCTCTTTTCGTTAAGGAGATATTGCAAAGCATTTGGAAAAAATGTCAACGCGGTTTTCTCTAAGGCGGAATAAGCTGGGGCCGATTTTTCAACGTTATCTTGTTCACACAATGCCTACAAGTCTAAATCTGCATTTTCAGCCTTCCAGCTCTTTTCGTTAAGGAGATATTGCAAAGCATTTGGAAAAAATGTCAACGCGGTTTTCTCTAAGGCGGAATAAGCTGGGGCCGATTTTTCAACGTTATCTTGTTCACACAATGCCTACAAGTCTAAATCTGCATTTTCAGCCTTCAGCTCTTTTCGTTAAGGAGATATTGCAAGCATTTGGAAAAATGTCAACGCGGTTTTCTCTAAGGCGGAATAAGCTGGGGCCGATTTTTCAACGTTATCTTGTTCACACAATGCCTACAAGTCTAAATCTGCATTTTCAGCCTTCTAGCTCTTTTCGTTAAGGAGATATTGCAAAGCATTTGGAAAAAATGTCAACGCGGTTTTCTCTAAGGCGGAATAAGCTGGGGCCGATTTTTCAACGTTATCTTGTTCACACAATGCCTACAAGTCTAAATCTGCATTTTCAGCCTTCCAGCTCTTTTCGTTAAGGAGATATTGCAAAGCATTTGGAAAAAATGTCAACGCGGTTTTCTCTAAGGCGGAATAAGCTGGGGCCGATTTTTCAACGTTATCTTGTTCACACAATGCCTACAAGTCTAAATCTGCATTTTCAGCCTTCTAGCTCTTTTCGTTAAGGAGATATTGCAAAGCATTTGGAAAAAATGTCAACGCGGTTTTCTCTAAGGCGGAATAAGCTGGGGCCGATTTTTCAACGTTATCTTGTTCACACAATGCCTACAAGTCTAAATCTGCATTTTCAGCCTTCTAGCTCTTTTCGTTAAGGAGATATTGCAAAGCATTTGGAAAAAATGTCAACGCGGTTTTCTCTAAGGCGGAATAAGCTGGGGCCGATTTTTCAACGTTATCTTGTTCACACAATGCCTACAAGTCTAAATCTGCATTTTCAGCCTTCTAGCTCTTTTCGTTAAGGAGATATTGCAAAGGCATTTGGAAAAAATGTCAACGCGGTTTTCTCTAAGGCGGAATCAGCTGGGGCCGATTTTTCAACGTTATCTTGTTCACACAATGCCTACAAGTCTAAATCTGCATTTTCAGCCTTCTAGCTCTTTTCGTTAAGGAGATATTGCAAAGCATTTGGAAAAAATGTCAACGCGGTTTTCTCTAAGGCGGAATAAGCTGGGGCCGATTTTTCAACGCTATCTTGTTCACACAATGCCTACAAGTCTAAATCTGCATTTTCAGCCTTCCAGCTCTTTTCGTTAAGGAGATATTGCAAAGCATTTGGAAAAAATGTCAACGCGGTTTTCTCTAAGGCGGAATAAGCTGGGGCCGATTTTTCAACGTTATCTTGTTCACACAATGCCTACAAGTCTAAATCTGCATTTTCAGCCTTCTAGCTCTTTTCGTTAAGGAGATATTGCAAAGCATTTGGAAAAAATGTCAACGCGGTTTTCTCTAAGGCGGAATAAGCTGGGGCCGATTTTTCAACGTTATCTTGTTCACACAATGCCTACAAGTCTAAATCTGCATTTTCAGCCTTCTAGCTCTTTTCGTTAAGGAGATATTGCAAAGCATTTGGAAAAAATGTCAACGCGGTTTCTCTAAGGCGGAATAAGCTGGGGCCGATTTTTCAACGTTATCTTGTTCACACAATGCCTACAAGTCTAAATCTGCATTTTCAGCCTTCCAGCTCTTTTCGTTAAGGAGATATTGCAAAGCATTTGGAAAAATGTCAACGCGGTTTTCTCTAAGGCGGAATAAGCTGGGGCCGATTTTTCAACGTTATCTTGTTCACACAATGCCTACAAGTCTAAATCTGCATTTTCAGCCTTCCAGCTCTTTTCGTTAAGGAGATATTGCAAAGCATTTGGAAAAAATGTCAACGCGGTTTTCTCTAAGGCGGAATAAGCTGGGGCCGATTTTTCAACGTTATCTTGTTCACACAATGCCTACAAGTCTAAATCTGCATTTTCAGCCTTCCAGCTCTTTTCGTTAAGGAGATATTGCAAAGCATTTGGAAAAAATGTCAACGCGGTTTTCTCTAAGGCGGAATAAGCTGGGGCCGATTTTTCAACGTTATCTTGTTCACACAATGCCTACAAGTCTAAATCTGCATTTTCAGCCTTCCAGCTCTTTTCGTTAAGGAGATATTGCAAAGCATTTGGAAAAAATGTCAACGCGGTTTTCTCTAAGGCGGAATAAGCTGGGGCCGATTTTTCAACGTTATCTTGTTCACACAATGCCTACAAGTCTAAATCTGCATTTTCAGCCTTCCAGCTCTTTTCGTTAAGGAGATATTGCAAAGCATTTGGAAAAAATGTCAACGCGGTTTTCTCTAAGGCGGAATAAGCTGGGGCCGATTTTTCAACGTTATCTTGTTCACACAATGCCTACAAGTCTAAATCTGCATTTTCACCTTCTAGCTCTTTTCGTTAAGGAGATATTGCAAAGCATTTGGAAAAAATGTCAACGCGGTTTTCTCTAAGGCGGAATAAGCTGGGGCCGAATTTTTCAACGTTATCTTGTTCACACAATGCCTACAAGTCTAAATCTGCATTTTCAGCCTTCTAGCTCTTTTCGTTAAGGAGATATTGCAAAGCATTTGGAAAAAATGTCAACGCGGTTTTCTCTAAGGCGGAATAAGCTGGGGCCGATTTTTCAACGTTATCTTGTTCACACAATGCCTACAAGTCTAAATCTGCATTTTTCAGCCTTCTAGCTCTTTTCGTTAAGGAGATATTGCAAAGGCATTTGGAAAAAATGTCAACGCGGTTTTCTCTAAGGCGGAATAAGCTGGGGCCGATTTTTCAACGTTATCTTGTTCACACAATGCCTACAAGTCTAAATCTGCATTTTCAGCCTTCCAGCTCTTTTCGTTAAGGAGATATTGCAAAGCATTTGGAAAAAATGTCAACGCGGTTTTCTCTAAGGCGGAATAAGCTGGGGCCGATTTTTCAACGTTATCTTGTTCACACAATGCCTACAAGTCTAAATCTGCATTTTCAGCCTTCCAGCTCTTTTCGTTAAGGAGATATTGCAAAGCATTTGGAAAAAATGTCAACGCGGTTTCTCTAAGGCGGAATAAGCTGGGGCCGATTTTTCAACGCTATCTTGTTCAAACAATGCCTACAAGTCTAAATCTGCATTTTCAGCCTTCCAGCTCTTTTCGTTAAGGAGATATTGCAAAGCATTTGGAAAAAATGTCAACGCGGTTTTCTCTAAGGCGGAATAAGCTGGGGCCGATTTTTCAACGTTATCTTGTTCACACAATGCCTACAAGTCTATATCTGCATTTTCAGCCTTCTAGCTCTTTTCGTTAAGGAGATATTGCAAGGCATTTGGAAAAAATGTCAACGCGGGTTTTCTCTAAGGCGGAATCAGCTGGGGCCGATTTTTCAACGTTATCTTGTTCACACAATGCCTACAAGTCTAAATCTGCATTTTCAGCCTTCTAGCTCTTTTCGTTAAGGAGATATTGCAAAGCATTTGGAAAAAATGTCAACGCGGTTTTCTCTAAGGCGGAATAAGCTGGGGCCGATTTTTCAACGCTATCTTGTTCACACAATGCCTACAAGTCTAAATCTGCATTTTCAGCCTTCCAGCTCTTTTCGTTAAGGAGATATTGCAAAGCATTTGGAAAAAATGTCAACGCGGTTTTCTCTAAGGCGGAATAAGCTGGGGCCGATTTTTCAACGTTATCTTGTTCACACAATGCCTACAAGTCTAAATCTGCATTTTCAGCCTTCTAGCTCTTTTCGTTAAGGAGATATTGCAAAGCATTTGGAAAAAATGTCAACGCGGTTTTCTCTAAGGCGGAATAAGCTGGGGCCGATTTTTCAACGTTATCTTGTTCACACAATGCCTACAAGTCTAAATCTGCATTTTCAGCCTTCTAGCTCTTTTCGTTAAGGAGATATTGCAAAGCATTTGGAAAAAATGTCAACGCGGTTTTCTCTAAGGCGGAATAAGCTGGGGCCGATTTTTCAACGTTATCTTGTTCACACAATGCCTACAAGTCTAAATCTGCATTTTCAGCCTTCCAGCTCTTTTCGTTAAGGAGATATTGCAAAGCATTTGGAAAAAATGTCAACGCGGTTTTCTCTAAGGCGGAATAAGCTGGGGCCGATTTTTCAACGTTATCTTGTTCACACAATGCCTACAAGTCTAAATCTGCATTTTCAGCCTTCTAGCTCTTTTCGTTAAGGAGATATTGCAAAGCATTGGAAAAAATGTCAACGCGGTTTTCTCTAAGGCGGAATAAGCTGGGGCCGATTTTTCAACGTTATCTTGTTCACACAATGCCTACAAGTCTAAATCTGCATTTTCAGCCTTCTAGCTCTTTTCGTTAAGGAGATATTGCAAAGCATTTGGAAAAAATGTCAACGCGGTTTCTCTAAGGCGGAATAAGCTGGGGCCGATTTTTCAACGTTATCTTTTTCACACAATGCCTACAAGTCTAAATCTGCATTTTCAGCCTTCTAGCTCTTTTCGTTAAGGAGATATTGCAAAGCATTTGGAAAAAATGTCAACGCGGTTTTCTCTAAGGCGGAATGAGCTGGGGCCGATTTTTCAACGTTATCTTGTTCACACAATGCCTACAAGTCTAAATCTGCATTTTCAGCCTTCCAGCTCTTTTCGTTAAGGAGATATTGCAAAGCATTTGGAAAAAATGTCAACGCGGTTTTCTCTAAGGCGGAATAAGCTGGGGCCGATTTTTCAACGTTATCTTGTTCACACAATGCCTACAAGTCTAAATCTGCATTTTCAGCCTTCTAGCTCTTTTCGTTAAGGAGATATTGCAAAGCATCTGGAAAAAATGTCAACGCGGTTTTCTCTAAGGCGGAATAAGCTGGGGCCGATTTTTTAACGTTATCTTGTTCACACAATGCCTACAAGTCTAAATCTGCATTTTCAGCCTTCTAGCTCTTTTCGTTAAGGAGATATTGCAAAGCATTTGGAAAAAATGTCAACGCGGTTTTCTCTAAGGCGGAATAAGCTGGGGCCGATTTTTCAACGTTATCTTGTTCACACAATGCCTACAAGTCTAAATCTGCATTTTCAGCCTTCCAGCTCTTTTCGTTAAGGAGATATTGCAAAGCATTTGGAAAAAATGTCAACGCGGTTTTCTCTAAGGCGGAATAAGCTGGGGCCGATTTTTCAACGTTATCTTGTTCACACAATGCCTACAAGTCTAAATCTGCATTTTCAGCCTTCCAGATCTTTTCGTTAAGGAGATATTGCAAAGCATTTGGAAAAAATGTCAACGCGGTTTTCTCTAAGGCGGAATAAGCTGGGGCCGATTTTTCAACGTTATCTTGTTCACACAATGCCTACAAGTCTAAATCTGCATTTTCAGCCTTCCAGCTCTTTTCGTTAAGGAGATATTGCAAAGCATTTGGAAAAAATGTCAACGCGGTTTCTCTAAGGCGGAATAAGCTGGGGCCGATTTTTCAACGTTATCTTGTTCACACAATGCCTACAAGTCTAAATCTGCATTTTCAGCCTTCTAGCTCTTTTCGTTAAGGAGATATTGCAAAGCATTTGGAAAAAATGTCAACGCGGTTTTCTCTAAGGCGGAATAAGCTGGGGCCGATTTTTCAACGTTATCTTGTTCACACAATGCCTACAAGTCTAAATCTGCATTTTCAGCCTTCTAGCTCTTTTCGTTAAGGAGATATTGCAAAGCATTTGGAAAAATGTCGACCCGGTTTTCTCTAAGGCGGAATAAGCTGGGGCCGATTTTTCAACGTTATCTTGTTCACACAATGCCTACAAGTCTAAATCTGCATTTTCAGCCTTCTAGCTCTTTTCGTTAAGGAGATATTGCAAAGCATCTGGAAAAAATGTCAACGCGGTTTTCTCTAAGGCGGAATAAGCTGGGGCCGATTTTTCAACGTTATCTTGTTCACACAATGCCTACAAGTCTAAATCTGCATTTTCAGCCTTCTAGCTCTTTTCGTTAAGGAGATATTGCAAAGCATTTGGAAAAAATGTCAACGCGGTTTTCTCTAAGGCGGAATAAGCTGGGGCCGATTTTTCAACGTTATCTTGTTCACACAATGCCTACAAGTCTAAATCTGCATTTTCAGCCTTCCAGCTCTTTTCGTTAAGGAGATATTGCAAAGCATTTGGAAAAAATGTCAACGCGGTTTTCTCTAAGGCGGAATAAGCTGGGGCCGATTTTTCAACGTTATCTTGTTCACACAATGCCTACAAGTCTAAATCTGCATTTTCAGCCTTCCAGCTCTTTTCGTTAAGGAGATATTGCAAAGCATTTGGAAAAAATGTCAACGCGGTTTTCTCTAAGGCGGAATAAGCTGGGGGCCGATTTTTCAACGTTATCTTGTTCACACAATGCCTACAAGTCTAAATCTGCATTTTCAGCCTTCCAGCTCTTTTCGTTAAGGAGATATTGCAAAGCATTTGGAAAAAATGTCAACGCGGTTTTCTCTAAGGCGGAATAAGCTGGGGCCGATTTTTCAACGTTATCTTGTTCACACAATGCCTACAAGTCTAAATCTGCATTTTCAGCCTTCCAGCTCTTTTCGTTAAGGAGATATTGCAAAGCATTTGGAAAAAATGTCAACGCGGTTTTCTCTAAGGCGGAATAAGCTGGGGCCGATTTTTCAACGTTATCTTGTTCACACAATGCCTACAAGTCTAAATCTGCATTTTCAGCCTTCCAGCTCTTTTCGTTAAGGAGATATTGCAAAGCATTTGGAAAAAATGTCAACGCGGTTTTCTCTAAGGCGGAATAAGCTGGGGCCGATTTTTCAACGTTATCTTGTTCACACAATGCCTACAAGTCTAAATCTGCATTTTCAGCCTTCCAGCTCTTTTCGTTAAGGAGATATTGCAAAGCATTTGGAAAAAATGTCAACGCGGTTTTCTCTAAGGCGGAATAAGCTGGGGCCGATTTTTCAACGTTATCTTGTTCACACAATGCCTACAAGTCTAAATCTGCATTTTCAGCCTTCTAGCTCTTTTCGTTAAGGAGATATTGCAAAGCATTTGGAAAAAATGTCAACGCGGTTTCTCTAAGGCGGAATAAGCTGGGGCCGATTTTTCAACGTTATCTTTTTCACACAATGCCTACAAGTCTAAATCTGCATTTTCAGCCTTCTAGCTCTTTTCGTTAAGGAGATATTGCAAAGCATTTGGAAAAAATGTCAACGCGGTTTTCTCTAAGGCGGAATGAGCTGGGGCCGATTTTTCAACGTTATCTTGTTCACACAATGCCTACAAGTCTAAATCTGCATTTTCAGCCTTCCAGCTCTTTTCGTTAAGGAGATATTGCAAAGCATTTGGAAAAAATGTCAACGCGGTTTTCTCTAAGGCGGAATAAGCTGGGGCCGATTTTTCAACGTTATCTTGTTCACACAATGCCTACAAGTCTAAATCTGCATTTTCAGCCTTCTAGCTCTTTTCGTTAAGGAGATATTGCAAAGCATCTGGAAAAAATGTCAACGCGGTTTTCTCTAAGGCGGAATAAGCTGGGGCCGATTTTTTAACGTTATCTTGTTCACACAATGCCTACAAGTCTAAATCTGCATTTTCAGCCTTCTAGCTCTTTTCGTTAAGGAGATATTGCAAAGCATTTGGAAAAAATGTCAACGCGGTTTTCTCTAAGGCGGAATAAGCTGGGGCCGATTTTTCAACGTTATCTTGTTCACACAATGCCTACAAGTCTAAATCTGCATTTTCAGCCTTCCAGCTCTTTTCGTTAAGGAGATATTGCAAAGCATTTGGAAAAAATGTCAACGCGGTTTTCTCTAAGGCGGAATAAGCTGGGGCCGATTTTTCAACGTTATCTTGTTCACACAATGCCTACAAGTCTAAATCTGCATTTTCAGCCTTCCAGATCTTTTCGTTAAGGAGATATTGCAAAGCATTTGGAAAAAAATGTCAACGCGGTTTTCTCTAAGGCGGAATAAGCTGGGGCCGATTTTTCAACGTTATCTTGTTCACACAATGCCTACAAGTCTAAATCTGCATTTTCAGCCTTCCAGCTCTTTTCGTTAAGGAGATATTGCAAAGCATTTGGAAAAAATGTCAACGCGGTTTTCTCTAAGGCGGAATAAGCTGGGGCCGATTTTTCAACGTTATCTTGTTCACACAATGCCTACAAGTCTAAATCTGCATTTTCAGCCTTCTAGCTCTTTTCGTTAAGGAGATATTGCAAAGCATTTGGAAAAAATGTCAACGCGGTTTTCTCTAAGGCGGAATAAGCTGGGGCCGATTTTTCAACGTTATCTTGTTCACACAATGCCTACAAGTCTAAATCTGCATTTTCAGCCTTCTAGCTCTTTTCGTTAAGGGAGATATTGCAAAGCATTTGGAAAAAATGTCGACGCGGTTTTCTCTAAGGCGGAATAAGCTGGGGCCGATTTTCAACGTTATCTTGTTCACACAATGCCTACAAGTCTAAATCTGCATTTTCAGCCTTCTAGCTCTTTTCGTTAAGGAGATATTGCAAAGCATCTGGAAAAAATGTCAACGCGGTTTTCTCTAAGGCGGAATAAGCTGGGGCCGATTTTTCAACGTTATCTTGTTCACACAATGCCTACAAGTCTAAATCTGCATTTTCAGCCTTCTAGCTCTTTTCGTTAAGGAGATATTGCAAAGCATTTGGAAAAATGTCAACGCGGTTTTCTCTAAGGCGGAATAAGCTGGGGCCGATTTTTCAACGTTATCTTGTTCACACAATGCCTACAAGTCTAAATCTGCATTTTCAGCCTTCCAGCTCTTTTCGTTAAGGAGATATTGCAAAGCATTTGGAAAAAATGTCAACGCGGTTTTCTCTAAGGCGGAATAAGCTGGGGCCGATTTTTCAACGTTATCTTGTTCACACAATGCCTACAAGTCTAAATCTGCATTTTCAGCCTTCAGCTCTTTTCGTTAAGGAGATATTGCAAAGCATTTGGAAAAAATGTCAACGCGGTTTTCTCTAAGGCGGAATAAGCTGGGGCCGATTTTTCAACGTTATCTTGTTCACACAATGCCTACAAGTCTAAATCTGCATTTTCAGCCTTCCAGCTCTTTTCGTTAAGGAGATATTGCAAAGCATTTGGAAAAATGTCAACGCGGTTTTCTCTAAGGCGGAATAAGCTGGGGCCGATTTTTCAACGTTATCTTGTTCACACAATGCCTACAAGTCTAAATCTGCATTTTCAGCCTTCCAGCTCTTTTCGTTAAGGAGATATTGCAAAGCATTTGGAAAAAATGTCAACGCGGTTTTCTCTAAGGCGGAATAAGCTGGGGCCGATTTTTCAACGTTATCTTGTTCACACAATGCCTACAAGTCTAAATCTGCATTTTCAGCCTTCCAGCTCTTTTCGTTAAGGAGATATTGCAAAGCATTTGGAAAAAATGTCAACGCGGTTTTCTCTAAGGCGGAATAAGCTGGGGCCGATTTTTCAACGTTATCTTGTTCACACAATGCCTACAAGTCTAAATCTGCATTTTCAGCCTTCTAGCTCTTTTCGTTAAGGAGATATTGCAAAGCATTTGGAAAAAATGTCAACGCGGTTTTCTCTAAGGCGGAATAAGCTGGGGCCGATTTTTCAACGTTATCTTGTTCACACAATGCCTACAAGTCTAAATCTGCATTTTCAGCCTTCTAGCTCTTTTCGTTAAGGAGATATTGCAAGGCATTTGGAAAAAATGTCAACGCGGTTTTCTCTAAGGCGGAATAAGCTGGGGCCGATTTTTCAACGTTATCTTGTTCACACAATGCCTACAAGTCTAAATCTGCATTTTCAGCCTTCCAGCTCTTTTCGTTAATGGTGATATTGCAAAGCATTTGGAAAAAATGTCAACGCGGTTTTCTCTAAGGCGGAATAAGCTGGGGCCGATTTTTCAACGTTATCTTGTTCACACAATGCCTACAAGTCTAAATCTGCATTTTCAGCCTTCTAGCTCTTTTCGTTAAGGAGATATTGCAAGGCATTTGGAAAAAATGTCAACGCGGTTTTCTCTAAGGCGGAATAAGCTGGGGCCGATTTTTCAACGCTATCTTGTTCAAACAATGCCTACAAGTCTAAATCTGCATTTTCAGCCTTCCAGCTCTTTTCGTTAAGGAGATATTGCAAAGCATTTGGAAAAAATGTCAACGCGGTTTTCTCTAAGGCGGAATAAGCTGGGGCCGATTTTTCAACGTTATCTTGTTCACACAATGCCTACAAGTCTAAATCTGCATTTTCAGCCTTCTAGCTCTTTTCGTTAAGGAGATATTGCAAGGCATTTGGAAAAAATGTCAACGCGGTTTTCTCTAAGGCGGAATCAGCTGGGGCCGATTTTTCAACGTTATCTTGTTCACACAATGCCTACAAGTCTAAATCTGCATTTTCAGCCTTCTAGCTCTTTTCGTTAAGGAGATATTGCAAAGCATTTGGAAAAAATGTCAACGCGGTTTTCTCTAAGGCGGAATAAGCTGGGGCCGATTTTTCAACGCTATCTTGTTCACACAATGCCTACAAGTCTAAATCTGCATTTTCAGCCTTCCAGCTCTTTTCGTTAAGGAGATATTGCAAAGCATTTGGAAAAAATGTCAACGCGGTTTTCTCTAAGGCGGAATAAGCTGGGGCCGATTTTTCAACGTTATCTTGTTCACACAATGCCTATAAGTCTAAATCTGCATTTTCAGCCTTCTAGCTCTTTTCGTTAAGGAGATATTGCAAAGCATTTGGAAAAAATGTCAACGCGGTTTTCTCTAAGCGGAATAAGCTGGGGCCGATTTTTCAACGTTATCTTGTTCACACAATGCCTACAAGTCTAAATCTGCATTTTCAGCCTTCTAGCTCTTTCGTTAAGGAGATATTGCAAAGCATTTGGAAAAAAATGTCAACGCGGTTTCTCTAAGGCGGAATAAGCTGGGGCCGATTTTTCAACGTTATCTTGTTCACACAATGCCTACAAGTCTAAATCTGCATTTTCAGCCTTCTAGCTCTTTTCGTTAAGGAGATATTGCAAAGCATTTGGAAAAAATGTCAACGCGGTTTTCTCTAAGGCGGAATGAGCTGGGGCCGATTTTTCAACGTTATCTTGTTCACACAATGCCTACAAGTCTAAATCTGCATTTTCAGCCTTCCAGCTCTTTTCGTTAAGGAGATATTGCAAAGCATTTGGAAAAAATGTCAACGCGGTTTTCTCTAAGGCGGAATAAGCTGGGGCCGATTTTTCAACGTTATCTTGTTCACACAATGCCTACAAGTCTAAATCTGCATTTTCAGCCTTCTAGCTCTTTTCGTTAAGGAGATATTGCAAAGCATCTGGAAAAAAATGTCAACGCGGTTTTCTCTAAGGCGGAATAAGCTGGGGCCGATTTTTTAACGTTATCTTGTTCACACAATGCCTACAAGTCTAAATCTGCATTTTCAGCCTTCTAGCTCTTTTCGTTAAGGAGATATTGCAAAGCATTTGGAAAAAATGTCAACGCGGTTTTCTCTAAGGCGGAATAAGCTGGGGCCGATTTTTCAACGTTATCTTGTTCACACAATGCCTACAAGTCTAAATCTGCATTTTCAGCCTTCCAGCTCTTTTCGTTAAGGAGATATTGCAAAGCATTTGGAAAAAATGTCAACGCGGTTTTCTCTAAGGCGGAATAAGCTGGGGGCCGATTTTTCAACGTTATCTTGTTCACACAATGCCTACAAGTCTAAATCTGCATTTTCAGCCTTCCAGATCTTTTCGTTAAGGAGATATTGCAAAGCATTTGGAAAAAATGTCAACGCGGTTTTCTCTAAGGCGGAATAAGCTGGGGCCGATTTTTCAACGTTATCTTGTTCACACAATGCCTACAAGTCTAAATCTGCATTTTCAGCCTTCCAGCTCTTTTCGTTAAGGAGATATTGCAAAGCATTTGGAAAAAATGTCAACGCGGTTTTCTCTAAGGCGGAATAAGCTGGGGCCGATTTTTCAACGTTATCTTGTTCACACAATGCCTACAAGTCTAAATCTGCATTTTCAGCCTTCTAGCTCTTTTCGTTAAGGAGATATTGCAAAGCATTTGGAAAAAATGTCAACGCGGTTTTCTCTAAGGCGGAATAAGCTGGGGCCGATTTTTCAACGTTATCTTGTTCACACAATGCCTACAAGTCTAAATCTGCATTTTCAGCCTTCTAGCTCTTTTCGTTAAGGAGATATTGCAAAGCATTTGGAAAAAATGTCGACGCGGTTTTCTCTAAGGCGGAATAAGCTGGGGCCGATTTTCAACGTTATCTTGTTCACACAATGCTTACAAGTCTAAATCTGCATTTTCAGCCTTCTAGCTTTTTTCGTTAAGGAGATATTGCAAGGCATTTGGAAAAAATGTCAACGCGGTTTTCTCTAAGGCGCAATAAGCTGGGGCCGATTTTGTCAACGTTATCTTGTTCACACAATGCCTACAAGTCTAAATCTGCATTTTCAGCCTTCTAGCTCTTTTCGTTAAGGAGATATTGCAAAGCATTTGGAAAAAATGTCAACGCGGTTTTCTCTAAGGCGGAATAAGCTGGGGCCGATTTTTCAACGCTTATCTTGTTCACACAATGCCTACAAGTCTAAATCTGCATTTTCAGCCTTCCAGCTCTTTTCGTTAAGGAGATATTGCAAAGCATTTGGAAAAAATGTCAACGCGGTTTTCTCTAAGGCGGAATAAGCTGGGGCCGATTTTTCAACGTTATCTTGTTCACACAATGCCTACAAGTCTAAATCTGCATTTTCAGCCTTCTAGCTTTTTTCGTTAAGGAGATATTGCAAGGCATTTGGAAAAAATGTCAACGCGGTTTTCTCTAAGGCGCAATAAGCTGGGGCCGATTTGTCAACGTTATCTTGTTCACACAATGCCTACAAGTCTAAATCTGCATTTTCAGCCTTCTAGCTCTTTTCGTTAAGGAGATATTGCAAAGCATTTGGAAAAAATGTCAACGCGGTTTTCTCTAAGGCGGAATAAGCTGGGGCCAATTTTTCAACGTTATCTTGTTCACACAATGCCTACAAGTCTAAATCTGCATTTTCAGCCTTCTAGCTCTTTCGTTAAGGAGATATTTGCAAGGCATTTGGAAAAAATGTCAACGCGGTTTTCTCTAAGGCGGAATAAGCTGGGGCCGATTTTTCAACGTTATCTTGTTCACACAATGCCTACAAGTCTAAATCTGCATTTTCAGCCTTCTAGCTCTTTTCGTTAAGGAGATATTGCAAAGCATTTGGAAAAAATGTCAACGCGGTTTTCTCTAAGGCGGAATAAGCTGGGGCCGATTTTTCAACGTTATCTTGTTCACACAATGCCTACAAGTCTAAATCTGCATTTTCAGCCTTCCAGCTCTTTTCGTTAAGGAGATATTGCAAAGCATTTGGAAAAAATGTCAACGCGGTTTTCTCTAAGGCGGAATAAGCTGGGGCCGATTTTTCAACGTTATCTTGTTCACACAATGCCTACAAGTCTAAATCTGCATTTTCAGCCTTCCAGCTCTTTTCGTTAAGGAGATATTGCAAAGCATTTGGAAAAAAATGTCAACGCGGTTTTCTCTAAGGCGGAATAAGCTGGGGCCGATTTTTCAACGTTATCTTGTTCACACAATGCCTACAAGTCTAAATCTGCATTTTCAGCCTTCCTAGCTCTTTTCGTTAAGGAGATATTGCAAAGCATTTGGAAAAAATGTCAACGCGGTTTTCTCTAAGGCGGAATAAGCTGGGGCCGATTTTTCAACGTTATCTTGTTCACACAATGCCTACAAGTCTAAATCTGCATTTTCAGCCTTCCAGCTCTTTTCGTTAAGGAGATATTGCAAAGCATTTGGAAAAAATGTCAACGCGGTTTTCTCTAAGGCGGAATAAGCTGGGCCGATTTTTCAACGTTATCTTGTTCACACAATGCCTACAAGTCTAAATCTGCATTTTCAGCCTTCTAGCTCTTTTCGTTAAGGAGATATTGCAAAGCATTTGGAAAAAATGTCAACGCGGTTTTCTCTAAGGCGGAATAAGCTGGGGCCGATTTTTCAACGTTATCTTGTTCACACAATGCCTACAAGTCTAAATCTGCATTTTCAGCCTTCTAGCTCTTTTCGTTAAGGAGATATTGCAAGGCATTTGGAAAAAATGTCAACGCGGTTTTCTCTAAGGCGGAATAAGCTGGGGCCGATTTTTCAACGTTATCTTGTTCACACAATGCCTACAAGTCTAAATCTGCATTTTCAGCCTTCCAGCTCTTTTCGTTAAGGTGATATTGCAAAGCATTTGGAAAAAAATGTCAACGCGGTTTTCTCTAAGGCGGAATAAGCTGGGGCCGATTTTTTCAACGTTATCTTGTTCACACAATGCCTACAAGTCTAAATCTGCATTTTCAGCCTTCTAGCTCTTTTCGTTAAGGAGATATTGCAAAGCATTTGGAAAAAATGTCAACGCGGTTTCTCTAAGGCGGAATCAGCTGGGGCCGATTTTTCAACGTTATCTTGTTCACACAATGCCTACAAGTCTAAATCTGCATTTTCAGCCTTCTAGCTCTTTTCGTTAAGGAGATATTGCAAAGCATTTGGAAAAAATGTCAACGCGGTTTTCTCTAAGGCGGAATAAGCTGGGGCCGATTTTTCAACGCTATCTTGTTCACACAATGCCTACAAGTCTAAATCTGCATTTTCAGCCTTCCAGCTCTTTTCGTTAAGGAGATATTGCAAAGCATTTGGAAAAAATGTCAACGCGGTTTTCTCTAAGGCGGAATAAGCTGGGGCCGATTTTTCAACGTTATCTTGTTCACACAATGCCTACAAGTCTAAATCTGCATTTTCAGCCTTCTAGCTCTTTTCGTTAAGGAGATATTGCAAAGCATTTGGAAAAAATGTCAACGCGGTTTTCTCTAAGGCGGAATAAGCTGGGGCCGATTTTTCAACGTTATCTTGTTCACACAATGCCTACAAGTCTAAATCTGCATTTTCAGCCTTCTAGCTCTTTTCGTTAAGGAGATATTGCAAAGCATTTGGAAAAAATGTCAACGCGGTTTCTCTAAGGCGGAATAAGCTGGGGCCGATTTTTCAACGTTATCTTGTTCACACAATGCCTACAAGTCTAAATCTGCATTTTCAGCCTTCCAGCTCTTTTCGTTAAGGAGATATTGCAAAGCATTTGGAAAAAATGTCAACGCGGTTTTCTCTAAGGCGGAATGAGCTGGGGCCGATTTTTCAACGTTATCTTGTTCACACAATGCCTACAAGTCTAAATCTGCATTTTCAGCCTTCCAGCTCTTTTCGTTAAGGAGATATTGCAAAGCATTTGGAAAAAATGTCAACGCGGTTTTCTCTAAGGCGGAATAAGCTGGGGCCGATTTTTCAACGTTATCTTGTTCACACAATGCCTACAAGTCTAAATCTGCATTTTCAGCCTTCTAGCTCTTTTCGTTAAGGAGATATTGCAAAGCATCTGGAAAAAATGTCAACGCGGTTTTCTCTAAGGCGGAATAAGCTGGGGCCGATTTTTTCAACGTTATCTTGTTCACACAATGCCTACAAGTCTAAATCTGCATTTTCAGCCTTCTAGCTCTTTTCGTTAAGGAGATATTGCAAAGCATTTGGAAAAAATGTCAACGCGGTTTTCTCTAAGGCGGAATAAGCTGGGGCCGATTTTTCAACGTTATCTTGTTCACACAATGCCTACAAGTCTAAATCTGCATTTTCAGCCTTCCAGCTCTTTTCGTTAAGGAGATATTGCAAAGCATTTGGAAAAATGTCAACGCGGTTTTCTCTAAGGCGGAATAAGCTGGGGCCGATTTTTCAACGTTATCTTGTTCACACAATGCCTACAAGTCTAAATCTGCATTTTCAGCCTTCTAGCTCTTTTCGTTAAGGAGATATTGCAAAGCATTTGGAAAAAATGTCAACGCGGTTTTCTCTAAGGCGGAATAAGCTGGGGCCGATTTTTCAACGTTATCTTGTTCACACAATGCCTACAAGTCTAAATCTGCCATTTTTCAGCCTTCTAGCTCTTTTCGTTAAGGAGATATTGCAAAAGCATTTGGAAAAAATGTCAACGCGGTTTTCTCTAAGGCGGAATAAGCTGGGGCCGATTTTTCAACGTTATCTTGTTCACACAATGCCTACAAGTCTAAATCTGCATTTTCAGCCCTTCTAGCTCTTTTCGTTAAGGAGATATTGCAAAGCATTTGGAAAAAATGTCAACGCGGTTTTCTCTAAGGCGGAATAAGCTGGGGCCGATTTTTCAACGTTATCTTGTTCACACAATGCCTACAAGTCTAAATCTGCATTTTCAGCCTTCTAGCTCTTAAGGAGATATTGCAAAGCATTTGGAAAAAATGTCGACGCGGTTTTCTCTAAGGCGGAATAAGCTGGGGCCGATTTTTCAACGTTATCTTGTTCACACAATGCTTACAAGTCTAAATCTGCATTTTCAGCCTTCTAGCTTTTTTCGTTAAGGAGATATTGCAAGGCATTTGGAAAAAATGTCAACGCGGTTTTCTCTAAGGCGCAATAAGCTGGGGCCGATTTGTCAACGTTATCTTGTTCACACAATGCCTACAAGTCTAAATCTGCATTTTCAGCCTTCTAGCTCTTTTCGTTAAGGAGATATTGCAAAGCATTTGGAAAAAATGTCAACGCGGTTTTCTCTAAGGCGGAATAAGCTGGGGCCGATTTTTCAACGCTATCTTGTTCACACAATGCCTACAAGTCTAAATCTGCATTTTCAGCCTTCCAGCTCTTTTCGTTAAGGAGATATTGCAAAGCATTTGGAAAAAATGTCAACGCGGTTTTCTCTAAGGCGGAATAAGCTGGGGCCGATTTTTCAACGTTATCTTGTTCACACAATGCCTACAAGTCTAAATCTGCATTTTCAGCCTTCTAGCTTTTTTCGTTAAGGAGATATTGCAAGGCATTTGGAAAAAATGTCAACGCGGTTTTCTCTAAGGCGCAATAAGCTGGGGCCGATTTGTCAACGTTATCTTGTTCACACAATGCCTACAAGTCTAAATCTGCATTTTCAGCCTTCTAGCTCTTTTCGTTAAGGAGATATTGCAAAGCATTTGGAAAAAATGTCAACGCGGTTTTCTCTAAGGCGGAATAAGCTGGGGCCAATTTTTCAACGTTATCTTGTTCACACAATGCCTACAAGTCTAAATCTGCATTTTCAGCCTTCTAGCTCTTTTCGTTAAGGAGATATTGCAAGGCATTTGGAAAAAATGTCAACGCGGTTTTCTCTAAGGCGGAATAAGCTGGGGCCGATTTTTCAACGTTATCTTGTTCACACAATGCCTACAAGTCTAAATCTGCATTTTCAGCCTTCTAGCTCTTTTCGTTAAGGAGATATTGCAAAGCATTTGGAAAAATGTCAACGCGGTTTTCTCTAAGGCGGAATAAGCTGGGGCCGATTTTTCAACGTTATCTTGTTCACACAATGCCTACAAGTCTAAATCTGCATTTTCAGCCTTCCAGCTCTTTTCGTTAAGGAGATATTGCAAAGCATTTGGAAAAAATGTCAACGCGGTTTTCTCTAAGGCGGAATAAGCTGGGGCCGATTTTTCAACGTTATCTTGTTCACACAATGCCTACAAGTCTAAATCTGCATTTTCAGCCTTCCAGCTCTTTTCGTTAAGGAGATATTGCAAAGCATTTGGAAAAAATGTCAACGCGGTTTTCTCTAAGGCGGAATAAGCTGGGGCCGATTTTTCAACGTTATCTTGTTCACACAATGCCTACAAGTCTAAATCTGCATTTTCAGCCTTCCAGCTCTTTTCGTTAAGGAGATATTGCAAAGCATTTGGAAAAATGTCAACGCGGTTTTCTCTAAGGCGGAATAAGCTGGGGCCGATTTTTCAACGTTATCTTGTTCACACAATGCCTACAAGTCTAAATCTGCATTTTCAGCCTTCCAGCTCTTTTCGTTAAGGAGATATTGCAAAGCATTTGGAAAAAATGTCAACGCGGTTTTCTCTAAGGCGGAATAAGCTGGGGCCGATTTTTCAACGTTATCTTGTTCACACAATGCCTACAAGTCTAAATCTGCATTTTCAGCCTTCTAGCTCTTTTCGTTAAGGAGATATTGCAAAGCATTTGGAAAAAATGTCAACGCGGTTTTCTCTAAGGCGGAATAAGCTGGGGCCGATTTTTCAACGTTATCTTGTTCACACAATGCCTACAAGTCTAAATCTGCATTTTCAGCCTTCTAGCTCTTTTCGTTAAGGAGATATTGCAAAGGCATTTGGAAAAAATGTCAACGCGGTTTTCTCTAAGGCGGAATAAGCTGGGGCCGATTTTTCAACGTTATCTTGTTCACACAATGCCTACAAGTCTAAATCTGCATTTTCAGCCTTCCAGCTCTTTTCGTTAAGGTGATATTGCAAAGCATTTGGAAAAAATGTCAACGCGGTTTTCTCTAAGGCGGAATAAGCTGGGGCCGATTTTTCAACGTTATCTTGTTCACACAATGCCTACAAGTCTAAATCTGCATTTTCAGCCTTCTAGCTCTTTTCGTTAAGGAGATATTGCAAAGCATTTGGAAAAAATGTCAACGCGGTTTTCTCTAAGGCGGAATAAGATGGGGCCGATTTTTCAACGTTATCTTGTTCACACAATGCCTACAAGTCTAAATCTGCATTTTCAGCCTTCTAGCTCTTTTCGTTAAGGAGATATTGCAAAGCATTTGGAAAAAATGTCAACGCGGTTTTCTCTAAGGCGGAATAAGATGGGGCCAATTTTTCAACGTTATCTTGTTCACACAATGCCTACAAGTCTAAATCTGCATTTTCAGCCTTCTAGCTCTTTTCGTTAAGGAGATATTGCAAGGCATTTGGAAAAAATGTCAACGCGGTTTTCTCTAAGGCGGAATAAGCTGGGGCCGATTTTTCAACGTTATCTTGTTCACACAATGCCTACAAGTCTAAATCTGCATTTTCAGCCTTCTAGCTCTTTTCGTTAAGGAGATATTGCAAAGCATTTGGAAAAAATGTCAACGCGGTTTTCTCTAAGGCGGAATAAGCTGGGGCCGATTTTTCAACGTTATCTTGTTCACACAATGCCTACAAGTCTAAATCTGCATTTTCAGCCTTCCAGCTCTTTTCGTTAAGGAGATATTGCAAAGCATTTGGAAAAAATGTCAACGCGGTTTTCTCTAAGGCGGAATAAGCTGGGGCCGATTTTTCAACGTTATCTTGTTCACACAATGCCTACAAGTCTAAATCTGCATTTTCAGCCTTCTAGCTCTTTTCGTTAAGGAGATATTGCAAAGCATTTGGAAAAAATGTCAACGCGGTTTTCTCTAAGGCGGAATAAGCTGGGGCCGATTTTTCAACGTTATCTTGTTCACACAATGCCTACAAGTCTAAATCTGCATTTTCAGCCTTCTAGCTCTTTTCGTTAAGGAGATATTGCAAGGCATTTGGAAAAAATGTCAACGCGGTTTTCTCTAAGGCGGAATAAGCTGGGGCCGATTTTTCAACGTTATCTTGTTCACACAATGCCTACAAGTCTAAATCTGCATTTTCAGCCTTCCAGCTCTTTTCGTTAAGGAGATATTGCAAAGCATTTGGAAAAAATGTCAACGCGGTTTTCTCTAAGGCGGAATAAGCTGGGGCCGATTTTTCAACGTTATCTTGTTCACACAATGCCTACAAGTCTAAATCTGCATTTTCAGCCTTCTAGCTCTTTTCGTTAAGGAGATATTGCAAAGCATTTGGAAAAAATGTCAACGCGGTTTTCTCTAAGGCGGAATAAGCTGGGGCCGATTTTTCAACGCTATCTTGTTCAAACAATGCCTACAAGTCTAAATCTGCATTTTCAGCCTTCCAGCTCTTTTCGTTAAGGAGATATTGCAAAGCATCTGGAAAAAATGTCAACGCGGTTTTCTCTAAGGCGGAATAAGCTGGGGCCGATTTTTTAACGTTATCTTGTTCACACAATGCCTACAAGTCTAAATCTGCATTTTCAGCCTTCTAGCTCTTTTCGTTAAGGAGATATTGCAAAGCATTTGGAAAAAATGTCAACGCGGTTTTCTCTAAGGCGGAATAAGCTGGGGCCGATTTTTCAACGTTATCTTGTTCACACAATGCCTACAAGTCTAAATCTGCATTTTCAGCCTTCTAGCTCTTTTCGTTAAGGAGATATTGCAAAGCATTTGGAAAAAATGTCAACGCGGTTTTCTCTAAGGCGGAATAAGCTGGGGCCAATTTTTCAACGTTATCTTGTTCACACAATGCCTACAAGTCTAAATCTGCATTTTCAGCCTTCTAGCTCTTTTCGTTAAGGAGATATTGCAAGGCATTTGGAAAAAATGTCAACGCGGTTTTCTCTAAGGCGGAATAAGCTGGGGCCTATTTTTCAACGTTATCTTGTTCACACAATGCCTACAAGTCTAAATCTGCATTTTCAGCCTTCTAGCTCTTTTCGTTAAGGAGATATTGCAAAGCATTTGGAAAAAATGTCAACGCGGTTTTCTCTAAGGCGGAATAAGCTGGGGCCGATTTTTCAACGTTATCTTGTTCACACAATGCCTACAAGTCTAAATCTGCATTTTCAGCCTTCCAGCTCTTTTCGTTAAGGAGATATTGCAAAGCATTTGGAAAAAATGTCAACGCGGTTTTCTCTAAGGCGGAATAAGCTGGGGCCGATTTTTCAACGTTATCTTGTTCCAAACAATGCCTACAAGTCTAAATCTGCATTTTCAGCCTTCCAGCTCTTTTCGTTAAGGAGATATTGCAAAGCATTTGGAAAAAATGTCAACGCGGTTTTCTCTAAGGCGGAATAAGCTGGGGCCGATTTTTCAACGTTATCTTGTTCACACAATGCCTACAAGTCTAAATCTGCATTTTCAGCCTTCCAGCTCTTTTCGTTAAGGAGATATTGCAAAGCATTTGGAAAAAATGTCAACGCGGTTTTCTCTAAGGCGGAATAAGCTGGGGCCGATTTTTCAACGTTATCTTGTTCACACAATGCCTACAAGTCTAAATCTGCATTTTCAGCCTTCCAGCTCTTTTCGTTAAGGAGATATTGCAAAGCATTTGGAAAAAATGTCAACGCGGTTTTCTCTAAGGCGGAATAAGCTGGGGCCGATTTTTCAACGTTATCTTGTTCACACAATGCCTACAAGTCTAAATCTGCATTTTCAGCCTTCTAGCTCTTTTCGTTAAGGAGATATTGCAAAGCATTTGGAAAAAATGTCAACGCGGTTTTCTCTAAGGCGGAATAAGCTGGGGCCAATTTTTCAACGTTATCTTGTTCACACAATGCCTACAAGTCTAAATCTGCATTTTCAGCCTTCCAGCTCTTTTCGTTAAGGAGATATTGCAAAGCATTTGGAAAAAATGTCAACGCGGTTTTCTCTAAGGCGGAATAAGCTGGGGCCAATTTTTCAACGTTATCTTGTTCACACAATGCCTACAAGTCTAAATCTGCATTTTCAGCCTTCCAGCTCTTTTCGTTAAGGAGATATTGCAAAGCATTTGGAAAAAATGTCAACGCGGTTTTCTCTAAGGCGGAATAAGCTGGGGCCGATTTTTCAACGTTATCTTGTTCACACAATGCCTACAAGTCTAAATCTGCATTTTCAGCCTTCTAGCTCTTTTCGTTAAGGAGATATTGCAAAGCATCTGGAAAAAATGTCAACGCGGTTTTCTCTAAGGCGGAATAAGCTGGGGCCGATTTTTTAACGTTATCTTGTTCACACAATGCCTACAAGTCTAAATCTGCATTTTCAGCCTTCTAGCTCTTTTCGTTAAGGAGATATTGCAAAGCATTTGGAAAAAATGTCAACGCGGTTTTCTCTAAGGCGGAATAAGCTGGGGCCGATTTTTCAACGTTATCTTGTTCACACAATGCCTACAAGTCTAAATCTGCATTTTCAGCCTTCTAGCTCTTTTCGTTAAGGAGATATTGCAAAGCATTTGGAAAAAATGTCAACGCGGTTTTCTCTAAGGCGGAATAAGCTGGGGCCGATTTTTCAACGTTATCTTGTTTACACAATGCCTACAAGTCTAAATCTGCATTTTCAGCCTTCTAGCTCTTTTCGTTAAGGAGATATTGCAAGGCATTTGGAAAAAATGTCAACGCGGTTTTCTCTAAGGCGGAATAAGCTGGGGCCGATTTTTCAACGTTTATCTTGTTCACACAATGCCTACAAGTCTAAATCTGCATTTTCAGCCTTCTAGCTCTTTTCGTTAAGGAGATATTGCAAAGCATTTGGAAAAAATGTCAACGCGGTTTTCTCTAAGGCGGAATAAGCTGGGGCCGATTTTTCAACGTTATCTTGTTCACACAATGCCTACAAGTCTAAATCTGCATTTTCAGCCTTCCAGCTCTTTTCGTTAAGGAGATATTGCAAAGCATTTGGAAAAAATGTCAACGCGGTTTTCTCTAAGGCGGAATAAGCTGGGGCCGATTTTTCAAAGTTATCTTGTTCACACAATGCCTACAAGTCTAAATCTGCATTTTCAGCCTTCCAGCTCTTTTCGTTAAGGAGATATTGCAAAGCATTTGGAAAAAATGTCAACGCGGTTTTCTCTAAGGCGGAATAAGCTGGGGCCGATTTTTCAACGTTATCTTGTTCACACAATGCCTACAAGTCTAAATCTGCATTTTCAGCCTTCCAGCTCTTTTCGTTAAGGAGATATTGCAAAGCATTTGGAAAAAATGTCAACGCGGTTTTCTCTAAGGCGGAATAAGCTGGGGCCGATTTTTCAACGTTATCTTGTTCACACAATGCCTACAAGTCTAAATCTGCATTTTCAGCCTTCCAGCTCTTTTCGTTAAGGAGATATTGCAAAGCATTTGGAAAAAATGTCAACGCGGTTTTCTCTAAGGCGGAATAAGCTGGGGCCGATTTTTCAACGTTATCTTGTTCACACAATGCCTACAAGTCTAAATCTGCATTTTCAGCCTTCCAGCTCTTTTCGTTAAGGAGATATTGCAAAGCATTTGGAAAAAATGTCAACGCGGTTTTCTCTAAGGCGGAATAAGCTGGGGCCGATTTTTCAACGTTATCTTGTTCACACAATGCCTACAAGTCTAAATCTGCATTTTCAGCCTTCTAGCTCTTTTCGTTAAGGAGATATTGCAAAGCATTTGGAAAAAATGTCAACGCGGTTTTCTCTAAGGCGGAATAAGCTGGGGCCGATTTTTCAACGTTATCTTGTTCACACAATGCCTACAAGTCTAAATCTGCATTTTCAGCCTTCTAGCTCTTTTCGTTAAGGAGATATTGCAAGGCATTTGGAAAAAATGTCAACGCGGTTTTCTCTAAGGCGGAATAAGCTGGGGCCGATTTTTCAACGTTATCTTGTTCACACAATGCCTACAAGTCTAAATCTGCATTTTCAGCCTTCCAGCTCTTTTCGTTAAGGTGATATTGCAAAGCATTTGGAAAAAATGTCAACGCGGTTTTCTCTAAGGCGGA
This sequence comes from Crinia signifera, assembly GCF_055691185.1. Classification (NCBI taxonomy): domain Eukaryota; kingdom Metazoa; phylum Chordata; class Amphibia; order Anura; family Myobatrachidae; genus Crinia; species Crinia signifera. The sequence continues at coordinate 37,787 of NW_028142470.1, read as the reverse complement.
ATAAGCTGGGGCCGATTTTTCAACGTTATCTTGTTCACACAATGCCTACAAGTCTAAATCTGCATTTTCAGCCTTCTAGCTCTTTTCGTTAAGGAGATATTGCAAGGCATTTGGAAAAAATGTCAACGCGGTTTTCTCTAAGGCGGAATAAGCTGGGGCCGATTTTTCAACGCTATCTTGTTCAAACAATGCCTACAAGTCTAAATCTGCATTTTCAGCCTTCCAGCTCTTTTCGTTAAGGAGATATTGCAAAGCATTTGGAAAAAATGTCAACGCGGTTTTCTCTAAGGCGGAATAAGCTGGGGCCGATTTTTCAACGTTATCTTGTTCACACAATGCCTACAAGTCTAAATCTGCATTTTCAGCCTTCTAGCTCTTTTCGTTAAGGAGATATTGCAAGGCATTTGGAAAAAATGTCAACGCGGTTTTCTCTAAGGCGGAATCAGCTGGGGCCGATTTTTCAACGTTATCTTGTTCACACAATGCCTACAAGTCTAAATCTGCATTTTCAGCCTTCTAGCTCTTTTCGTTAAGGAGATATTGCAAAGCATTTGGAAAAAATGTCAACGCGGTTTTCTCTAAGGCGGAATAAGCTGGGGCCGATTTTTCAACGCTATCTTGTTCACACAATGCCTACAAGTCTAAATCTGCATTTTCAGCCTTCCAGCTCTTTTCGTTAAGGAGATATTGCAAAGCATTTGGAAAAAATGTCAACGCGGTTTTCTCTAAGGCGGAATAAGCTGGGGCCGATTTTTCAACGTTATCTTGTTCACACAATGCCTACAAGTCTAAATCTGCATTTTCAGCCTTCTAGCTCTTTTCGTTAAGGAGATATTGCAAAGCATTTGGAAAAAATGTCAACGCGGTTTTCTCTAAGGCGGAATAAGCTGGGGCCGATTTTTCAACGTTATCTTGTTCACACAATGCCTACAAGTCTAAATCTGCATTTTCAGCCTTCTAGCTCTTTTCGTTAAGGAGATATTGCAAAGCATTTGGAAAAAATGTCAACGCGGTTTCTCTAAGGCGGAATAAGCTGGGGCCGATTTTTCAACGTTATCTTGTTCACACAATGCCTACAAGTCTAAATCTGCATTTTCAGCCTTCTAGCTCTTTTCGTTAAGGAGATATTGCAAAGCATTTGGAAAAAATGTCAACGCGGTTTTCTCTAAGGCGGAATGAGCTGGGGCCGATTTTTCAACGTTATCTTGTTCACACAATGCCTACAAGTCTAAATCTGCATTTTCAGCCTTCCAGCTCTTTTCGTTAAGGAGATATTGCAAAGCATTTGGAAAAAATGTCAACGCGGTTTTCTCTAAGGCGGAATAAGCTGGGGCCGATTTTTCAACGTTATCTTGTTCACACAATGCCTACAAGTCTAAATCTGCATTTTCAGCCTTCTAGCTCTTTTCGTTAAGGAGATATTGCAAAGCATCTGGAAAAAATGTCAACGCGGTTTTCTCTAAGGCGGAATAAGCTGGGGCCGATTTTTTAACGTTATCTTGTTCACACAATGCCTACAAGTCTAAATCTGCATTTTCAGCCTTCTAGCTCTTTTCGTTAAGGAGATATTGCAAAGCATTTGGAAAAAATGTCAACGCGGTTTTCTCTAAGGCGGAATAAGCTGGGGCCGATTTTTCAACGTTATCTTGTTCACACAATGCCTACAAGTCTAAATCTGCATTTTCAGCCTTCCAGCTCTTTTCGTTAAGGAGATATTGCAAAGCATTTGGAAAAAATGTCAACGCGGTTTTCTCTAAGGCGGAATAAGCTGGGGCCGATTTTTCAACGTTATCTTGTTCACACAATGCCTACAAGTCTAAATCTGCATTTTCAGCCTTCCAGATCTTTTCGTTAAGGAGATATTGCAAAGCATTTGGAAAAAATGTCAACGCGGTTTTCTCTAAGGCGGAATAAGCTGGGGCCGATTTTTCAACGTTATCTTGTTCACACAATGCCTACAAGTCTAAATCTGCATTTTCAGCCTTCCAGCTCTTTTCGTTAAGGAGATATTGCAAAGCATTTGGAAAAAATGTCAACGCGGTTTTCTCTAAGGCGGAATAAGCTGGGGCCGATTTTTCAACGTTATCTTGTTCACACAATGCCTACAAGTCTAAATCTGCATTTTCAGCCTTCTAGCTCTTTTCGTTAAGGAGATATTGCAAAGCATTTGGAAAAAATGTCAACGCGGTTTTCTCTAAGGCGGAATAAGCTGGGGCCGATTTTTCAACGTTATCTTGTTCACACAATGCCTACAAGTCTAAATCTGCATTTTCAGCCTTCTAGCTCTTTTCGTTAAGGAGATATTGCAAAGCATTTGGAAAAAATGTCGACGCGGTTTTCTCTAAGGCGGAATAAGCTGGGGCCGATTTTTCAACGTTATCTTGTTCACACAATGCTTACAAGTCTAAATCTGCATTTTCAGCCTTCTAGCTTTTTTCGTTAAGGAGATATTGCAAGGCATTTGGAAAAAATGTCAACGCGGTTTTCTCTAAGGCGCAATAAGCTGGGGCCGATTTGTCAACGTTATCTTGTTCACACAATGCCTACAAGTCTAAATCTGCATTTTCAGCCTTCTAGCTCTTTTCGTTAAGGAGATATTGCAAAGCATTTGGAAAAAATGTCAACGCGGTTTTCTCTAAGGCGGAATAAGCTGGGGCCGATTTTTCAACGCTATCTTGTTCACACAATGCCTACAAGTCTAAATCTGCATTTTCAGCCTTCCAGCTCTTTTCGTTAAGGAGATATTGCAAAGCATTTGGAAAAAATGTCAACGCGGTTTTCTCTAAGGCGGAATAAGCTGGGGCCGATTTTTCAACGTTATCTTGTTCACACAATGCCTACAAGTCTAAATCTGCATTTTCAGCCTTCTAGCTCTTTTCGTTAAGGAGATATTGCAAGGCATTTGGAAAAAATGTCAACGCGGTTTTCTCTAAGGCGGAATAAGCTGGGGCCGATTTTTCAACGTTATCTTGTTCACACAATGCCTACAAGTCTAAATCTGCATTTTCAGCCTTCCAGCTCTTTTCGTTAAGGAGATATTGCAAAGCATTTGGAAAAAATGTCAACGCGGTTTTCTCTAAGGCGGAATAAGCTGGGGCCGATTTTTCAACGTTATCTTGTTCACACAATGCCTACAAGTCTAAATCTGCATTTTCAGCCTTCTAGCTCTTTTCGTTAAGGAGATATTGCAAAGCATTTGGAAAAAATGTCAACGCGGTTTTCTCTAAGGCGGAATAAGCTGGGGCCGATTTTTCAACGCTATCTTGTTCAAACAATGCCTACAAGTCTAAATCTGCATTTTCAGCCTTCCAGCTCTTTTCGTTAAGGAGATATTGCAAAGCATCTGGAAAAAATGTCAACGCGGTTTTCTCTAAGGCGGAATAAGCTGGGGCCGATTTTTCAACGTTATCTTGTTCACACAATGCCTACAAGTCTAAATCTGCATTTTCAGCCTTCCAGCTCTTTTCGTTAAGGAGATATTGCAAAGCATTTGGAAAAAATGTCAACGCGGTTTTCTCTAAGGCGGAATAAGCTGGGGCCGATTTTTCAACGTTATCTTGTTCACACAATGCCTACAAGTCTAAATCTGCATTTTCAGCCTTCTAGCTCTTTTCGTTAAGGAGATATTGCAAAGCATCTGGAAAAAATGTCAACGCGGTTTTCTCTAAGGCGGAATAAGCTGGGGCCGATTTTTTAACGTTATCTTGTTCACACAATGCCTACAAGTCTAAATCTGCATTTTCAGCCTTCTAGCTCTTTTCGTTAAGGAGATATTGCAAAGCATTTGGAAAAATGTCAACGCGGTTTTCTCTAAGGCGGAATAAGCTGGGGCCGATTTTTCAACGTTATCTTGTTCACACAATGCCTACAAGTCTAAATCTGCATTTTCAGCCTTCCAGCTCTTTTCGTTAAGGAGATATTGCAAAGCATTTGGAAAAAATGTCAACGCGGTTTTCTCTAAGGCGGAATAAGCTGGGGCCGATTTTTCAACGTTATCTTGTTCACACAATGCCTACAAGTCTAAATCTGCATTTTCAGCCTTCCAGCTCTTTTCGTTAAGGAGATATTGCAAAGCATTTGGAAAAAAATGTCAACGCGGTTTTCTCTAAGGCGGAATAAGCTGGGGCCGATTTTTCAACGTTATCTTGTTCACACAATGCCTACAAGTCTAAATCTGCATTTTCAGCCTTCCAGCTCTTTTCGTTAAGGAGATATTGCAAAGCATTTGGAAAAAATGTCAACGCGGTTTTCTCTAAGGCGGAATAAGCTGGGGCCGATTTTTCAACGTTATCTTGTTCACACAATGCCTACAAGTCTAAATCTGCATTTTCAGCCTTCCAGCTCTTTTCGTTAAGGAGATATTGCAAAGCATTTGGAAAAAATGTCAACGCGGTTTTCTCTAAGGCGGAATAAGCTGGGGCCGATTTTTCAACGTTATCTTGTTCACACAATGCCTACAAGTCTAAATCTGCATTTTCAGCCTTCCAGCTCTTTTCGTTAAGGAGATATTGCAAAGCATTTGGAAAAAATGTCAACGCGGTTTTCTCTAAGGCGGAATAAGCTGGGGCCGATTTTTCAACGTTATCTTGTTCACACAATGCCTACAAGTCTAAATCTGCATTTTCAGCCTTCTAGCTCTTTTCGTTAAGGAGATATTGCAAAGCATTTGGAAAAAATGTCAACGCGGTTTTCTCTAAGGCGGAATAAGATGGGGCCAATTTTTCAACGTTATCTTGTTCACACAATGCCTACAAGTCTAAATCTGCATTTTCAGCCTTCTAGCTCTTTTCGTTAAGGAGATATTGCAAGGCATTTGGAAAAAATGTCAACGCGGTTTTCTCTAAGGCGGAATAAGCTGGGGCCGATTTTTCAACGTTATCTTGTTCACACAATGCCTACAAGTCTAAATCTGCATTTTCAGCCTTCTAGCTCTTTTCGTTAAGGAGATATTGCAAAGCATTTGGAAAAAATGTCAACGCGGTTTTCTCTAAGGCGGAATAAGCTGGGGCCGATTTTTCAACGTTATCTTGTTCACACAATGCCTACAAGTCTAAATCTGCATTTTCAGCCTTCCAGCTCTTTTCGTTAAGGAGATATTGCAAAGCATTTGGAAAAAATGTCAACGCGGTTTTCTCTAAGGCGGAATAAGCTGGGGCCGATTTTTCAACGTTATCTTGTTCACACAATGCCTACAAGTCTAAATCTGCATTTTCAGCCTTCCAGCTCTTTTCGTTAAGGAGATATTGCAAAGCATTTGGAAAAAATGTCAACGCGGTTTTCTCTAAGGCGGAATAAGCTGGGGCCGATTTTTCAACGTTATCTTGTTCACACAATGCCTACAAGTCTAAATCTGCATTTTCAGCCTTCCAGCTCTTTTCGTTAAGGAGATATTGCAAAGCATTTGGAAAAAATGTCAACGCGGTTTTCTCTAAGGCGGAATAAGCTGGGGCCGATTTTTCAACGTTATCTTGTTCACACAATGCCTACAAGTCTAAATCTGCATTTTCAGCCTTCCAGCTCTTTTCGTTAAGGAGATATTGCAAAGCATTTGGAAAAAATGTCAACGCGGTTTTCTCTAAGGCGGAATAAGCTGGGGCCGATTTTTCAACGTTATCTTGTTCACACAATGCCTACAAGTCTAAATCTGCATTTTCAGCCTTCCAGCTCTTTTCGTTAAGGAGATATTGCAAAGCATTTGGAAAAAATGTCAACGCGGTTTTCTCTAAGGCGGAATAAGCTGGGGACGATTTTTCAACGTTATCTTGTTCACACAATGCCTACAAGTCTAAATCTGCATTTTCAGCCTTCTAGCTCTTTTCGTTAAGGAGATATTGCAAAGCATTTGGAAAAAATGTCAACGCGGTTTTCTCTAAGGCGGAATAAGCTGGGGCCGATTTTTCAACGTTATCTTGTTCACACAATGCCTACAAGTCTAAATCTGCATTTTCAGCCTTCTAGCTCTTTTCGTTAAGGAGATATTGCAAGGCATTTGGAAAAAATGTCAACGCGGTTTTCTCTAAGGCGGAATAAGCTGGGGCCGATTTTTCAACGTTATCTTGTTCACACAATGCCTACAAGTCTAAATCTGCATTTTCAGCCTTCCAGCTCTTTTCGTTAAGGTGATATTGCAAAGCATTTGGAAAAAATGTCAACGCGGTTTTCTCTAAGGCGGAATAAGCTGGGGCCGATTTTTCAACGTTATCTTGTTCACACAATGCCTACAAGTCTAAATCTGCATTTTCAGCCTTCTAGCTCTTTTCGTTAAGGAGATATTGCAAGGCATTTGGAAAAAATGTCAACGCGGTTTTCTCTAAGGCGGAATAAGCTGGGGCCGATTTTTCAACGCTATCTTGTTCAAACAATGCCTACAAGTCTAAATCTGCATTTTCAGCCTTCCAGCTCTTTTCGTTAAGGAGATATTGCAAGGCATTTGGAAAAAATGTCAACGCGGTTTTCTCTAAGGCGGAATAAGCTGGGGCCGATTTTTCAACGTTATCTTGTTCACACAATGCCTACAAGTCTAAATCTGCATTTTCAGCCTTCTAGCTCTTTTCGTTAAGGAGATATTGCAAGGCATTTGGAAAAAATGTCAACGCGGTTTTCTCTAAGGCGGAATCAGCTGGGGCCGATTTTTCAACGTTATCTTGTTCACACAATGCCTACAAGTCTAAATCTGCATTTTCAGCCTTCTAGCTCTTTTCGTTAAGGAGATATTGCAAAGCATTTGGAAAAAATGTCAACGCGGTTTTCTCTAAGGCGGAATAAGCTGGGGCCGATTTTTCAACGCTATCTTGTTCACAGAATGCCTACAAGTCTAAATCTGCATTTTCAGCCTTCCAGCTCTTTTTGTTAAGGAGATATTGCAAAGCATTTGGAAAAAATGTCAACGCGGTTTTCTCTAAGGCGGAATAAGCTGGGGCCGATTTTTCAACGTTATCTTGTTCACACAATGCCTACAAGTCTAAATCTGCATTTCAGCCTTCTAGCTCTTTTCGTTAAGGAGATATTGCAAGGCATTTGGAAAAAATGTCAACGCGGTTTTCTCTAAGGCGGAATAAGCTGGGGCCGATTTTTCAACGTTATCTTGTTCACACAATGCCTACAAGTCTAAATCTGCATTTTCAGCCTTCCAGCTCTTTTCGTTAAGGTGATATTGCAAAGCATTTGGAAAAAATGTCAACGCGGTTTTCTCTAAGGCGGAATAAGCTGGGGCCGATTTTTCAACGTTATCTTGTTCACACAATGCCTACAAGTCTAAATCTGCATTTTCAGCCTTCTAGCTCTTTTCGTTAAGGAGATATTGCAAGGCATTTGGAAAAAATGTCAACGCGGTTTTCTCTAAGGCGGAATAAGCTGGGGCCGATTTTTCAACGCTATCTTGTTCAAACAATGCCTACAAGTCTAAATCTGCATTTTCAGCCTTCCAGCTCTTTTCGTTAAGGAGATATTGCAAGGCATTTGGAAAAAATGTCAACGCGGTTTTCTCTAAGGCGGAATAAGCTGGGGCCGATTTTTCAACGTTATCTTGTTCACACAATGCCTACAAGTCTAAATCTGCATTTTCAGCCTTCTAGCTCTTTTCGTTAAGGAGATATTGCAAGGCATTTGGAAAAAATGTCAACGCGGTTTTCTCTAAGGCGGAATCAGCTGGGGCCGATTTTTCAACGTTATCTTGTTCACACAATGCCTACAAGTCTAAATCTGCATTTTCAGCCTTCTAGCTCTTTTCGTTAAGGAGATATTGCAAAGCATTTGGAAAAAATGTCAACGCGGTTTTCTCTAAGGCGGAATAAGCTGGGGCCGATTTTTCAACGCTATCTTGTTCACAGAATGCCTACAAGTCTAAATCTGCATTTTCAGCCTTCCAGCTCTTTTTGTTAAGGAGATATTGCAAAGCATTTGGAAAAAATGTCAACGCGGTTTTCTCTAAGGCGGAATAAGCTGGGGCCGATTTTTCAACGTTATCTTGTTCACACAATGCCTACAAGTCTAAATCTGCATTTTCAGCCTTCTAGCTCTTTTCGTTAAGGAGATATTGCAAAGCATTTGGAAAAAATGTCAACGCGGTTTTCTCTAAGGCGGAATAAGCTGGGGCCGATTTTTCAACGTTATCTTGTTCACACAATGCCTACAAGTCTAAATCTGCATTTTCAGCCTTCTAGCTCTTTTCGTTAAGGAGATATTGCAAAGCATTTGGAAAAAATGTCAACGCGGTTTCTCTAAGGCGGAATAAGCTGGGGCCGATTTTTCAACGTTATCTTGTTCACACAATGCCTACAAGTCTAAATCTGCATTTTCAGCCTTCTAGCTCTTTTCGTTAAGGAGATATTGCAAAGCATTTGGAAAAAATGTCAACGCGGTTTTCTCTAAGGCGGAATAAGCTGGGGCCGATTTTTCAACGTTATCTTGTTCACACAATGCCTACAAGTCTAAATCTGCATTTTCAGCCTTCCAGCTCTTTTCGTTAAGGAGATATTGCAAAGCATTTGGAAAAAATGTCAACGCGGTTTTCTCTAAGGCGGAATAAGCTGGGGCCGATTTTTCAACGTTATCTTGTTCACACAATGCCTACAAGTCTAAATCTGCATTTTCAGCCTTCTAGCTCTTTTCGTTAAGGAGATATTGCAAAGCATCTGGAAAAAATGTCAACGCGGTTTTCTCTAAGGCGGAATAAGCTGGGGCCGATTTTTCAACGTTATCTTGTTCACACAATGCCTACAAGTCTAAATCTGCATTTTCAGCCTTCTAGCTCTTTTCGTTAAGGAGATATTGCAAAGCATTTGGAAAAAATGTCAACGCGGTTTTCTCTAAGGCGGAATAAGCTGGGGCCGATTTTTCAACGTTATCTTGTTCACACAATGCCTACAAGTCTAAATCTGCATTTTCAGCCTTCCAGCTCTTTTCGTTAAGGAGATATTGCAAAGCATTTGGAAAAAATGTCAACGCGGTTTTCTCTAAGGCGGAATAAGCTGGGGCCGATTTTTCAACGTTATCTTGTTCACACAATGCCTACAAGTCTAAATCTGCATTTTCAGCCTTCCAGCTCTTTTCGTTAAGGAGATATTGCAAAGCATTTGGAAAAAATGTCAACGCGGTTTTCTCTAAGGCGGAATAAGCTGGGGCCGATTTTTCAACGTTATCTTGTTCACACAATGCCTACAAGTCTAAATCTGCATTTTCAGCCTTCCAGCTCTTTTCGTTAAGGAGATATTGCAAAGCATTTGGAAAAAATGTCAACGCGGTTTTCTCTAAGGCGGAATAAGCTGGGGCCGATTTTTCAACGTTATCTTGTTCACACAATGCCTACAAGTCTAAATCTGCATTTTCAGCCTTCCAGCTCTTTTCGTTAAGGAGATATTGCAAAGCATTTGGAAAAAATGTCAACGCGGTTTTCTCTAAGGCGGAATAAGCTGGGGCCGATTTTTCAACGTTATCTTGTTCACACAATGCCTACAAGTCTAAATCTGCATTTTCAGCCTTCCAGCTCTTTTCGTTAAGGAGATATTGCAAAGCATTTGGAAAAAATGTCAACGCGGTTTTCTCTAAGGCGGAATAAGCTGGGGCCGATTTTTCAACGTTATCTTGTTCACACAATGCCTACAAGTCTAAATCTGCATTTTCAGCCTTCTAGCTCTTTTCGTTAAGGAGATATTGCAAAGCATTTGGAAAAAATGTCAACGCGGTTTTCTCTAAGGCGGAATAAGCTGGGGCCGATTTTTCAACGTTATCTTGTTCACACAATGCCTACAAGTCTAAATCTGCATTTTCAGCCTTCTAGCTCTTTTCGTTAAGGAGATATTGCAAGGCATTTGGAAAAAATGTCAACGCGGTTTTCTCTAAGGCGGAATAAGCTGGGGCCGATTTTTCAACGTTATCTTGTTCACACAATGCCTACAAGTCTAAATCTGCATTTTCAGCCTTCCAGCTCTTTTCGTTAAGGTGATATTGCAAAGCATTTGGAAAAAATGTCAACGCGGTTTTCTCTAAGGCGGAATAAGCTGGGGCCGATTTTTCAACGTTATCTTGTTCACACAATGCCTACAAGTCTAAATCTGCATTTTCAGCCTTCTAGCTCTTTTCGTTAAGGAGATATTGCAAGGCATTTGGAAAAAATGTCAACGCGGTTTTCTCTAAGGCGGAATAAGCTGGGGCCGATTTTTCAACGCTATCTTGTTCAAACAATGCCTACAAGTCTAAATCTGCATTTTCAGCCTTCCAGCTCTTTTCGTTAAGGAGATATTGCAAGGCATTTGGAAAAAATGTCAACGCGGTTTTCTCTAAGGCGGAATAAGCTGGGGCCGATTTTTCAACGTTATCTTGTTCACACAATGCCTACAAGTCTAAATCTGCATTTTCAGCCTTCTAGCTCTTTTCGTTAAGGAGATATTGCAAGGCATTTGGAAAAAATGTCAACGCGGTTTTCTCTAAGGCGGAATCAGCTGGGGCCGATTTTTCAACGTTATCTTGTTCACACAATGCCTACAAGTCTAAATCTGCATTTTCAGCCTTCTAGCTCTTTTCGTTAAGGAGATATTGCAAAGCATTTGGAAAAAATGTCAACGCGGTTTTCTCTAAGGCGGAATAAGCTGGGGCCGATTTTTCAACGCTATCTTGTTCACAGAATGCCTACAAGTCTAAATCTGCATTTTTAGCCTTCCAGCTCTTTTCGTTAAGGAGATATTGCAAAGCATTTGGAAAAAATGTCAACGCGGTTTTCTCTAAGGCGGAATAAGCTGGGGCCGATTTTTCAACGTTATCTTGTTCACACAATGCCTACAAGTCTAAATCTGCATTTTCAGCCTTCTAGCTCTTTTCGTTAAGGAGATATTGCAAAGCATTTGGAAAAAATGTCAACGCGGTTTTCTCTAAGGCGGAATAAGCTGGGGCCGATTTTTCAACGTTATCTTGTTCACACAATGCCTACAAGTCTAAATCTGCATTTTCAGCCTTCTAGCTCTTTTCGTTAAGGAGATATTGCAAAGCATTTGGAAAAAATGTCAACGCGGTTTCTCTAAGGCGGAATAAGCTGGGGCCGATTTTTCAACGTTATCTTGTTCACACAATGCCTACAAGTCTAAATCTGCATTTTCAGCCTTCTAGCTCTTTTCGTTAAGGAGATATTGCAAAGCATTTGGAAAAAATGTCAACGCGGTTTTCTCTAAGGCGGAATAAGCTGGGGCCGATTTTTCAACGTTATCTTGTTCACACAATGCCTACAAGTCTAAATCTGCATTTTCAGCCTTCCAGCTCTTTTCGTTAAGGAGATATTGCAAAGCATTTGGAAAAAATGTCAACGCGGTTTTCTCTAAGGCGGAATAAGCTGGGGCCGATTTTTCAACGTTATCTTGTTCACACAATGCATACAAGTCTAAATCTGCATTTTCAGCCTTCTAGCTCTTTTCGTTAAGGAGATATTGCAAAGCATCTGGAAAAAATGTCAACGCGGTTTTCTCTAAGGCGGAATAAGCTGGGGCCGATTTTTTAACGTTATCTTGTTCACACAATGCCTACAAGTCTAAATCTGCATTTTCAGCCTTCTAGCTCTTTTCGTTAAGGAGATATTGCAAAGCATTTGGAAAAAATGTCAACGCGGTTTTCTCTAAGGCGGAATAAGCTGGGGCCGATTTTTCAACGTTATCTTGTTCACACAATGCCTACAAGTCTAAATCTGCATTTTCAGCCTTCCAGCTCTTTTCGTTAAGGAGATATTGCAAAGCATTTGGAAAAATGTCAACGCGGTTTTCTCTAAGGCGGAATAAGCTGGGGCCGATTTTTCAACGTTATCTTGTTCACACAATGCCTACAAGTCTAAATCTGCATTTTCAGCCTTCCAGATCTTTTCGTTAAGGAGATATTGCAAAGCATTTGGAAAAAATGTCAACGCGGTTTTCTCTAAGGCGGAATAAGCTGGGGCCGATTTTTCAACGTTATCTTGTTCACACAATGCCTACAAGTCTAAATCTGCATTTTCAGCCTTCCAGCTCTTTTCGTTAAGGAGATATTGCAAAGCATTTGGAAAAAATGTCAACGCGGTTTTCTCTAAGGCGGAATAAGCTGGGGCCGATTTTTCAACGTTATCTTGTTCACACAATGCCTACAAGTCTAAATCTGCATTTTCAGCCTTCTAGCTCTTTTCGTTAAGGAGATATTGCAAAGCATTTGGAAAAAATGTCAACGCGGTTTTCTCTAAGGCGGAATAAGCTGGGGCCGATTTTTCAACGTTATCTTGTTCACACAATGCCTACAAGTCTAAATCTGCATTTTCAGCCTTCTAGCTCTTTTCGTTAAGGAGATATTGCAAAGCATTTGGAAAAAATGTCGACGCGGTTTTCTCTAAGGCGGAATAAGCTGGGGCCGATTTTTCAACGTTATCTTGTTCACACAATGCTTACAAGTCTAAATCTGCATTTTCAGCCTTCTAGCTTTTTTCGTTAAGGAGATATTGCAAGGCATTTGGAAAAAATGTCAACGCGGTTTTCTCTAAGGCGCAATAAGCTGGGGCCGATTTGTCAACGTTATCTTGTTCACACAATGCCTACAAGTCTAAATCTGCATTTTCAGCCTTCTAGCTCTTTTCGTTAAGGAGATATTGCAAAGCATTTGGAAAAAATGTCAACGCGGTTTTCTCTAAGGCGGAATAAGCTGGGGCCGATTTTTCAACGCTATCTTGTTCACACAATGCCTACAAGTCTAAATCTGCATTTTCAGCCTTCCAGCTCTTTTCGTTAAGGAGATATTGCAAAGCATTTGGAAAAAATGTCAACGCGGTTTTCTCTAAGGCGGAATAAGCTGGGGCCGATTTTTCAACGTTATCTTGTTCACACAATGCCTACAAGTCTAAATCTGCATTTTCAGCCTTCTAGCTCTTTTCGTTAAGGAGATATTGCAAGGCATTTGGAAAAAATGTCAACGCGGTTTTCTCTAAGGCGGAATAAGCTGGGGCCGATTTTTCAACGTTATCTTGTTCACACAATGCTTACAAGTCTAAATCTGCATTTTCAGCCTTCTAGCTTTTTTCGTTAAGGAGATATTGCAAGGCATTTGGAAAAAATGTCAACGCGGTTTTCTCTAAGGCGGAATAAGCTGGGGCCGATTTTTCAACGTTATCTTGTTCACACAATGCCTACAAGTCTAAATCTGCATTTTCAGCCTTCTAGCTCTTTTCGTTAAGGAGATATTGCAAAGCATTTGGAAAAAATGTCAACGCGGTTTTCTCTAAGGCGGAATAAGCTGGGGCCGATTTTTCAACGTTATCTTGTTCACACAATGCCTACAAGTCTAAATCTGCATTTTCAGCCTTCCAGCTCTTTTCGTTAAGGAGATATTGCAAAGCATTTGGAAAAAATGTCAACGCGGTTTTCTCTAAGGCGGAATAAGCTGGGGCCGATTTTTCAACGTTATCTTGTTCACACAATGCCTACAAGTCTAAATCTGCATTTTCAGCCTTCCAGATCTTTTCGTTAAGGAGATATTGCAAAGCATTTGGAAAAAATGTCAACGCGGTTTTCTCTAAGGCGGAATAAGCTGGGGCCGATTTTTCAACGTTATCTTGTTCACACAATGCCTACAAGTCTAAATCTGCATTTTCAGCCTTCCAGCTCTTTTCGTTAAGGAGATATTGCAAAGCATTTGGAAAAAATGTCAACGCGGTTTTCTCTAAGGCGGAATAAGCTGGGGCCGATTTTTCAACGTTATCTTGTTCACACAATGCCTACAAGTCTAAATCTGCATTTTCAGCCTTCTAGCTCTTTTCGTTAAGGAGATATTGCAAAGCATTTGGAAAAAATGTCAACGCGGTTTTCTCTAAGGCGGAATAAGCTGGGGCCGATTTTTCAACGTTATCTTGTTCACACAATGCCTACAAGTCTAAATCTGCATTTTCAGCCTTCTAGCTCTTTTCGTTAAGGAGATATTGCAAAGCATTTGGAAAAAATGTCGACGCGGTTTTCTCTAAGGCGGAATAAGCTGGGGCCGATTTTTCAACGTTATCTTGTTCACACAATGCCTACAAGTCTAAATCTGCATTTTCAGCCTTCCAGCTCTTTTCGTTAAGGAGATATTGCAAAGCATTTGGAAAAAATGTCAACGCGGTTTTCTCTAAGGCGGAATAAGCTGGGGCCGATTTTTCAACGTTATCTTGTTCACACAATGCCTACAAGTCTAAATCTGCATTTTCAGCCTTCTAGCTCTTTTCGTTAAGGAGATATTGCAAAGCATTTGGAAAAAATGTCAACGCGGTTTTCTCTAAGGCGGAATAAGCTGGGGCCGATTTTTCAACGTTATCTTGTTCACACAATGCCTACAAGTCTAAATCTGCATTTTCAGCCTTCTAGCTCTTTTCGTTAAGGAGATATTGCAAGGCATTTGGAAAAAATGTCAACGCGGTTTTCTCTAAGGCGGAATAAGCTGGGGCCGATTTTTCAACGTTATCTTGTTCACACAATGCCTACAAGTCTAAATCTGCATTTTCAGCCTTCCAGCTCTTTTCGTTAAGGTGATATTGCAAAGCATTTGGAAAAAATGTCAACGCGGTTTTCTCTAAGGCGGAATAAGCTGGGGCCGATTTTTCAACGTTATCTTGTTCACACAATGCCTACAAGTCTAAATCTGCATTTTCAGCCTTCTAGCTCTTTTCGTTAAGGAGATATTGCAAGGCATTTGGAAAAAATGTCAACGCGGTTTTCTCTAAGGCGGAATAAGCTGGGGCCGATTTTTCAACGCTATCTTGTTCAAACAATGCCTACAAGTCTAAATCTGCATTTTCAGCCTTCCAGCTCTTTTCGTTAAGGAGATATTGCAAGGCATTTGGAAAAAATGTCAACGCGGTTTTCTCTAAGGCGGAATAAGCTGGGGCCGATTTTTCAACGTTATCTTGTTCACACAATGCCTACAAGTCTAAATCTGCATTTTCAGCCTTCTAGCTCTTTTCGTTAAGGAGATATTGCAAGGCATTTGGAAAAAATGTCAACGCGGTTTTCTCTAAGGCGGAATCAGCTGGGGCCGATTTTTCAACGTTATCTTGTTCACACAATGCCTACAAGTCTAAATCTGCATTTTCAGCCTTCTAGCTCTTTTCGTTAAGGAGATATTGCAAAGCATTTGGAAAAAATGTCAACGCGGTTTTCTCTAAGGCGGAATAAGCTGGGGCCGATTTTTCAACGCTATCTTGTTCACAGAATGCCTACAAGTCTAAATCTGCATTTTCAGCCTTCCAGCTCTTTTCGTTAAGGAGATATTGCAAAGCATTTGGAAAAAATGTCAACGCGGTTTTCTCTAAGGCGGAATAAGCTGGGGCCGATTTTTCAACGTTATCTTGTTCACACAATGCCTACAAGTCTAAATCTGCATTTTCAGCCTTCTAGCTCTTTTCGTTAAGGAGATATTGCAAAGCATTTGGAAAAAATGTCAACGCGGTTTTCTCTAAGGCGGAATAAGCTGGGGCCGATTTTTCAACGTTATCTTGTTCACACAATGCCTACAAGTCTAAATCTGCATTTTCAGCCTTCTAGCTCTTTTCGTTAAGGAGATATTGCAAAGCATTTGGAAAAAATGTCAACGCGGTTTCTCTAAGGCGGAATAAGCTGGGGCCGATTTTTCAACGTTATCTTGTTCACACAATGCCTACAAGTCTAAATCTGCATTTTCAGCCTTCTAGCTCTTTTCGTTAAGGAGATATTGCAAAGCATTTGGAAACAATGTCAACGCGGTTTTCTCTAAGGCGGAATAAGCTGGGGCCGATTTTTCAACGTTATCTTGTTCACACAATGCCTACAAGTCTAAATCTGCATTTTCAGCCTTCCAGCTCTTTTCGTTAAGGAGATATTGCAAAGCATTTGGAAAAAATGTCAACGCGGTTTTCTCTAAGGCGGAATAAGCTGGGGCCGATTTTTCAACGTTATCTTGTTCACACAATGCCTACAAGTCTAAATCTGCATTTTCAGCCTTCTAGCTCTTTTCGTTAAGGAGATATTGCAAAGCATCTGGAAAAAATGTCAACGCGGTTTTCTCTAAGGCGGAATAAGCTGGGGCCGATTTTTTAACGTTATCTTGTTCACACAATGCCTACAAGTCTAAATCTGCATTTTCAGCCTTCTAGCTCTTTTCGTTAAGGAGATATTGCAAAGCATTTGGAAAAAATGTCAACGCGGTTTTCTCTAAGGCGGAATAAGCTGGGGCCGATTTTTCAACGTTATCTTGTTCACACAATGCCTACAAGTCTAAATCTGCATTTTCAGCCTTCCAGCTCTTTTCGTTAAGGAGATATTGCAAAGCATTTGGAAAAAATGTCAACGCGGTTTTCTCTAAGGCGGAATAAGCTGGGGCCGATTTTTCAACGTTATCTTGTTCACACAATGCCTACAAGTCTAAATCTGCATTTTCAGCCTTCCAGATCTTTTCGTTAAGGAGATATTGCAAAGCATTTGGAAAAAATGTCAACGCGGTTTTCTCTAAGGCGGAATAAGCTGGGGCCGATTTTTCAACGTTATCTTGTTCACACAATGCCTACAAGTCTAAATCTGCATTTTCAGCCTTCCAGCTCTTTTCGTTAAGGAGATATTGCAAAGCATTTGGAAAAAATGTCAACGCGGTTTTCTCTAAGGCGGAATAAGCTGGGGCCGATTTTTCAACGTTATCTTGTTCACACAATGCCTACAAGTCTAAATCTGCATTTTCAGCCTTCCAGATCTTTTCGTTAAGGAGATATTGCAAAGCATTTGGAAAAAATGTCAACGCGGTTTTCTCTAAGGCGGAATAAGCTGGGGCCGATTTTTCAACGTTATCTTGTTCACACAATGCCTACAAGTCTAAATCTGCATTTTCAGCCTTCCAGCTCTTTTCGTTAAGGAGATATTGCAAAGCATTTGGAAAAAATGTCAACGCGGTTTTCTCTAAGGCGGAATAAGCTGGGGCCGATTTTTCAACGTTATCTTGTTCACACAATGCCTACAAGTCTAAATCTGCATTTTCAGCCTTCTAGCTCTTTTCGTTAAGGAGATATTGCAAAGCATTTGGAAAAAATGTCAACGCGGTTTTCTCTAAGGCGGAATAAGCTGGGGCCGATTTTTCAACGTTATCTTGTTCACACAATGCCTACAAGTCTAAATCTGCATTTTCAGCCTTCTAGCTCTTTTCGTTAAGGAGATATCAAAGCATTTGGAAAAAATGTCGACGCGGTTTTCTCTAAGGCGGAATAAGCTGGGGCCGATTTTTCAACGTTATCTTGTTCACACAATGCTTACAAGTCTAAATCTGCATTTTCAGCCTTCTAGCTTTTTTCGTTAAGGAGATATTGCAAGGCATTTGGAAAAAATGTCAACGCGGTTTTCTCTAAGGCGCAATAAGCTGGGGCCGATTTGTCAACGTTATCTTGTTCACACAATGCCTACAAGTCTAAATCTGCATTTTCAGCCTTCTAGCTCTTTTCGTTAAGGAGATATTGCAAAGCATTTGGAAAAATGTCAACGCGGTTTTCTCTAAGGCGGAATAAGCTGGGGCCGATTTTTCAACGCTATCTTGTTCACACAATGCCTACAAGTCTAAATCTGCATTTTCAGCCTTCCAGCTCTTTTCGTTAAGGAGATATTGCAAAGCATTTGGAAAAAATGTCAACGCGGTTTTCTCTAAGGCGGAATAAGCTGGGGCCGATTTTTCAACGTTATCTTGTTCACACAATGCCTACAAGTCTAAATCTGCATTTTCAGCCTTCTAGCTCTTTTCGTTAAGGAGATATTGCAAGGCATTTGGAAAAAATGTCAACGCGGTTTTCTCTAAGGCGGAATAAGCTGGGGCCGATTTTTCAACGTTATCTTGTTCACACAATGCTTACAAGTCTAAATCTGCATTTTCAGCCTTCTAGCTTTTTTCGTTAAGGAGATATTGCAAGGCATTTGGAAAAAATGTCAACGCGGTTTTCTCTAAGGCGGAATAAGCTGGGGCCGATTTTTCAACGTTATCTTGTTCACACAATGCCTACAAGTCTAAATCTGCATTTTCAGCCTTCTAGCTCTTTTCGTTAAGGAGATATTGCAAAGCATTTGGAAAAAATGTCAACGCGGTTTTCTCTAAGGCGGAATAAGCTGGGGCCGATTTTTCAACGTTATCTTGTTCACACAATGCCTACAAGTCTAAATCTGCATTTTCAGCCTTCCAGCTCTTTTCGTTAAGGAGATATTGCAAAGCATTTGGAAAAAATGTCAACGCGGTTTTCTCTAAGGCGGAATAAGCTGGGGCCGATTTTTCAACGTTATCTTGTTCACACAATGCCTACAAGTCTAAATCTGCATTTTCAGCCTTCCAGATCTTTTCGTTAAGGAGATATTGCAAAGCATTTGGAAAAAATGTCAACGCGGTTTTCTCTAAGGCGGAATAAGCTGGGGCCGATTTTTCAACGTTATCTTGTTCACACAATGCCTACAAGTCTAAATCTGCATTTTCAGCCTTCCAGCTCTTTTCGTTAAGGAGATATTGCAAAGCATTTGGAAAAAATGTCAACGCGGTTTTCTCTAAGGCGGAATAAGCTGGGGCCGATTTTTCAACGTTATCTTGTTCACACAATGCCTACAAGTCTAAATCTGCATTTTCAGCCTTCTAGCTCTTTTCGTTAAGGAGATATTGCAAAGCATTTGGAAAAAATGTCAACGCGGTTTTCTCTAAGGCGGAATAAGCTGGGGCCGATTTTTCAACGTTATCTTGTTCACACAATGCCTACAAGTCTAAATCTGCATTTTCAGCCTTCTAGCTCTTTTCGTTAAGGAGATATTGCAAAGCATTTGGAAAAAATGTCGACGCGGTTTTCTCTAAGGCGGAATAAGCTGGGGCCGATTTTTCAACGTTATCTTGTTCACACAATGCCTACAAGTCTAAATCTGCATTTTCAGCCTTCCAGCTCTTTTCGTTAAGGAGATATTGCAAAGCATTTGGAAAAAATGTCAACGCGGTTTTCTCTAAGGCGGAATAAGCTGGGGCCGATTTTTCAACGTTATCTTGTTCACACAATGCCTACAAGTCTAAATCTGCATTTTCAGCCTTCTAGCTCTTTTCGTTAAGGAGATATTGCAAAGCATTTGGAAAAAATGTCAACGCGGTTTTCTCTAAGGCGGAATAAGCTGGGGCCGATTTTTCAACGTTATCTTGTTCACACAATGCCTACAAGTCTAAATCTGCATTTTCAGCCTTCTAGCTCTTTTCGTTAAGGAGATATTGCAAGGCATTTGGAAAAAATGTCAACGCGGTTTTCTCTAAGGCGGAATAAGCTGGGGCCGATTTTTCAACGTTATCTTGTTCACACAATGCCTACAAGTCTAAATCTGCATTTTCAGCCTTCCAGCTCTTTTCGTTAAGGTGATATTGCAAAGCATTTGGAAAAAATGTCAACGCGGTTTTCTCTAAGGCGGAATAAGCTGGGCCGATTTTTCAACGTTATCTTGTTCACACAATGCCTACAAGTCTAAATCTGCATTTTCAGCCTTCTAGCTCTTTTCGTTAAGGAGATATTGCAAGGCATTTGGAAAAAATGTCAACGCGGTTTTCTCTAAGGCGGAATAAGCTGGGGCCGATTTTTCAACGCTATCTTGTTCAAACAATGCCTACAAGTCTAAATCTGCATTTTCAGCCTTCCAGCTCTTTTCGTTAAGGAGATATTGCAAGGCATTTGGAAAAAATGTCAACGCGGTTTTCTCTAAGGCGGAATAAGCTGGGGCCGATTTTTCAACGTTATCTTGTTCACACAATGCCTACAAGTCTAAATCTGCATTTTCAGCCTTCTAGCTCTTTTCGTTAAGGAGATATTGCAAGGCATTTGGAAAAAATGTCAACGCGGTTTTCTCTAAGGCGGAATCAGCTGGGGCCGATTTTTCAACGTTATCTTGTTCACACAATGCCTACAAGTCTAAATCTGCATTTTCAGCCTTCTAGCTCTTTTCGTTAAGGAGATATTGCAAAGCATTTGGAAAAAATGTCAACGCGGTTTTCTCTAAGGCGGAATAAGCTGGGGCCGATTTTTCAACGCTATCTTGTTCACAGAATGCCTACAAGTCTAAATCTGCATTTTCAGCCTTCCAGCTCTTTTCGTTAAGGAGATATTGCAAAGCATTTGGAAAAAATGTCAACGCGGTTTTCTCTAAGGCGGAATAAGCTGGGGCCGATTTTTCAACGTTATCTTGTTCACACAATGCCTACAAGTCTAAATCTGCATTTTCAGCCTTCTAGCTCTTTTCGTTAAGGAGATATTGCAAAGCATTTGGAAAAAATGTCAACGCGGTTTTCTCTAAGGCGGAATAAGCTGGGGCCGATTTTTCAACGTTATCTTGTTCACACAATGCCTACAAGTCTAAATCTGCATTTTCAGCCTTCTAGCTCTTTTCGTTAAGGAGATATTGCAAAGCATTTGGAAAAAATGTCAACGCGGTTTCTCTAAGGCGGAATAAGCTGGGGCCGATTTTTCAACGTTATCTTGTTCACACAATGCCTACAAGTCTAAATCTGCATTTTCAGCCTTCTAGCTCTTTTCGTTAAGGAGATATTGCAAAGCATTTGGAAACAATGTCAACGCGGTTTTCTCTAAGGCGGAATAAGCTGGGGCCGATTTTTCAACGTTATCTTGTTCACACAATGCCTACAAGTCTAAATCTGCATTTTCAGCCTTCCAGCTCTTTTCGTTAAGGAGATATTGCAAAGCATTTGGAAAAAATGTCAACGCGGTTTTCTCTAAGGCGGAATAAGCTGGGGCCGATTTTTCAACGTTATCTTGTTCACACAATGCCTACAAGTCTAAATCTGCATTTTCAGCCTTCTAGCTCTTTTCGTTAAGGAGATATTGCAAAGCATCTGGAAAAAATGTCAACGCGGTTTTCTCTAAGGCGGAATAAGCTGGGGCCGATTTTTTAACGTTATCTTGTTCACACAATGCCTACAAGTCTAAATCTGCATTTTCAGCCTTCTAGCTCTTTTCGTTAAGGAGATATTGCAAAGCATTTGGAAAAAATGTCAACGCGGTTTTCTCTAAGGCGGAATAAGCTGGGGCCGATTTTTCAACGTTATCTTGTTCACACAATGCCTACAAGTCTAAATCTGCATTTTCAGCCTTCCAGCTCTTTTCGTTAAGGAGATATTGCAAAGCATTTGGAAAAAATGTCAACGCGGTTTTCTCTAAGGCGGAATAAGCTGGGGCCGATTTTTCAACGTTATCTTGTTCACACAATGCCTACAAGTCTAAATCTGCATTTTCAGCCTTCCAGATCTTTTCGTTAAGGAGATATTGCAAAGCATTTGGAAAAAATGTCAACGCGGTTTTCTCTAAGGCGGAATAAGCTGGGGCCGATTTTTCAACGTTATCTTGTTCACACAATGCCTACAAGTCTAAATCTGCATTTTCAGCCTTCCAGCTCTTTTCGTTAAGGAGATATTGCAAAGCATTTGGAAAAAATGTCAACGCGGTTTTCTCTAAGGCGGAATAAGCTGGGGCCGATTTTTCAACGTTATCTTGTTCACACAATGCCTACAAGTCTAAATCTGCATTTTCAGCCTTCTAGCTCTTTTCGTTAAGGAGATATTGCAAAGCATTTGGAAAAAATGTCAACGCGGTTTTCTCTAAGGCGGAATAAGCTGGGGCCGATTTTTCAACGTTATCTTGTTCACACAATGCCTACAAGTCTAAATCTGCATTTTCAGCCTTCTAGCTCTTTTCGTTAAGGAGATATTGCAAAGCATTTGGAAAAAATGTCGACGCGGTTTTCTCTAAGGCGGAATAAGCTGGGGCCGATTTTTCAACGTTATCTTGTTCACACAATGCCTTACAAGTCTAAATCTGCATTTTCA
Source organism: Crinia signifera (assembly GCF_055691185.1). Taxonomy (NCBI): domain Eukaryota; kingdom Metazoa; phylum Chordata; class Amphibia; order Anura; family Myobatrachidae; genus Crinia; species Crinia signifera. The sequence goes on along the minus strand of NW_028142470.1, from coordinate 15,971 downwards.
GCCTTCTAGCTCTTTTTCGTTAAGGAGATATTGCAAAGCATTTGGAAAAAATGTCAACGCGGTTTTCTCTAAGGCGCAATAAGCTGGGGCCGATTTGTCAACGTTATCTTGTTCACACAATGCCTACAAGTCTAAATCTGCATTTTCAGCCTTCTAGCTCTTTTCGTTAAGGAGATATTGCAAAGCATTTGGAAAAAATGTCAACGCGGTTTTCTCTAAGGCGGAATAAGCTGGGGCCGATTTTTCAACGCTATCTTGTTCACACAATGCCTACAAGTCTAAATCTGCATTTTCAGCCTTCCAGCTCTTTTCGTTAAGGAGATATTGCAAAGCATTTGGAAAAAATGTCAACGCGGTTTTCTCTAAGGCGGAATAAGCTGGGGCCGATTTTTCAACGTTATCTTGTTCACACAATGCCTACAAGTCTAAATCTGCATTTTCAGCCTTCTAGCTCTTTTCGTTAAGGAGATATTGCAAAGCATCTGGAAAAAATGTCAACGCGGTTTTCTCTAAGGCGGAATAAGCTGGGGCCGATTTTTTAACGTTATCTTGTTCACACAATGCCTACAAGTCTAAATCTGCATTTTCAGCCTTCTAGCTCTTTTCGTTAAGGAGATATTGCAAAGCATTTGGAAAAAATGTCAACGCGGTTTTCTCTAAGGCGGAATAAGCTGGGGCCGATTTTTCAACGTTATCTTGTTCACACAATGCCTACAAGTCTAAATCTGCATTTTCAGCCTTCTAGCTCTTTTCGTTAAGGAGATATTGCAAAGCATTTGGAAAAAATGTCAACGCGGTTTTCTCTAAGGCGGAATAAGCTGGGGCCAATTTTTCAACGTTATCTTGTTCACACAATGCCTACAAGTCTAAATCTGCATTTTCAGCCTTCTAGCTCTTTTCGTTAAGGAGATATTGCAAGGCATTTGGAAAAAATGTCAACGCGGTTTTCTCTAAGGCGGAATAAGCTGGGGCCGATTTTTCAACGTTATCTTGTTCACACAATGCCTACAAGTCTAAATCTGCATTTTCAGCCTTCTAGCTCTTTTCGTTAAGGAGATATTGCAAAGCATTTGGAAAAAATGTCAACGCGGTTTTCTCTAAGGCGGAATAAGCTGGGGCCGATTTTTCAACGTTATCTTGTTCACACAATGCCTACAAGTCTAAATCTGCATTTTCAGCCTTCCAGCTCTTTTCGTTAAGGAGATATTGCAAAGCATTTGGAAAAAATGTCAACGCGGTTTTCTCTAAGGCGGAATAAGCTGGGGCCGATTTTTCAACGTTATCTTGTTCACACAATGCCTACAAGTCTAAATCTGCATTTTCAGCCTTCCAGCTCTTTTCGTTAAGGAGATATTGCAAAGCATTTGGAAAAAATGTCAACGCGGTTTTCTCTAAGGCGGAATAAGCTGGGGCCGATTTTTCAACGTTATCTTGTTCACACAATGCCTACAAGTCTAAATCTGCATTTTCAGCCTTCCAGCTCTTTTCGTTAAGGAGATATTGCAAAGCATTTGGAAAAAATGTCAACGCGGTTTTCTCTAAGGCGGAATAAGCTGGGGCCGATTTTTCAACGTTATCTTGTTCACACAATGCCTACAAGTCTAAATCTGCATTTTCAGCCTTCCAGCTCTTTTCGTTAAGGAGATATTGCAAAGCATTTGGAAAAAATGTCAACGCGGTTTTCTCTAAGGCGGAATAAGCTGGGGCCGATTTTTCAACGTTATCTTGTTCACACAATGCCTACAAGTCTAAATCTGCATTTTCAGCCTTCCAGCTCTTTTCGTTAAGGAGATATTGCAAAGCATTTGGAAAAAATGTCAACGCGGTTTTCTCTAAGGCGGAATAAGCTGGGGCCGATTTTTCAACGTTATCTTGTTCACACAATGCCTACAAGTCTAAATCTGCATTTTCAGCCTTCTAGCTCTTTTCGTTAAGGAGATATTGCAAAGCATTTGGAAAAAATGTCAACGCGGTTTTCTCTAAGGCGGAATAAGCTGGGGCCGATTTTTCAACGTTATCTTGTTCACACAATGCCTACAAGTCTAAATCTGCATTTTCAGCCTTCTAGCTCTTTTCGTTAAGGAGATATTGCAAGGCATTTGGAAAAAATGTCAACGCGGTTTTCTCTAAGGCGGAATAAGCTGGGGCCGATTTTTCAACGTTATCTTGTTCACACAATGCCTACAAGTCTAAATCTGCATTTTCAGCCTTCCAGCTCTTTTCGTTAAGGTGATATTGCAAAGCATTTGGAAAAAATGTCAACGCGGTTTTCTCTAAGGCGGAATAAGCTGGGGCCGATTTTTCAACGTTATCTTGTTCACACAATGCCTACAAGTCTAAATCTGCATTTTCAGCCTTCTAGCTCTTTTCGTTAAGGAGATATTGCAAGGCATTTGGAAAAAATGTCAACGCGGTTTTCTCTAAGGCGGAATAAGCTGGGGCCGATTTTTCAACGCTATCTTGTTCAAACAATGCCTACAAGTCTAAATCTGCATTTTCAGCCTTCCAGCTCTTTTCGTTAAGGAGATATTGCAAAGCATTTGGAAAAAATGTCAACGCGGTTTTCTCTAAGGCGGAATAAGCTGGGGCCGATTTTTCAACGTTATCTTGTTCACACAATGCCTACAAGTCTAAATCTGCATTTTCAGCCTTCTAGCTCTTTTCGTTAAGGAGATATTGCAAGGCATTTGGAAAAAATGTCAACGCGGTTTTCTCTAAGGCGGAATCAGCTGGGGCCGATTTTTCAACGTTATCTTGTTCACACAATGCCTACAAGTCTAAATCTGCATTTTCAGCCTTCTAGCTCTTTTCGTTAAGGAGATATTGCAAAGCATTTGGAAAAAATGTCAACGCGGTTTTCTCTAAGGCGGAATAAGCTGGGGCCGATTTTTCAACGATATCTTGTTCACACAATGCCTACAAGTCTAAATCTGCATTTTCAGCCTTCCAGCTCTTTTCGTTAAGGAGATATTGCAAAGCATTTGGAAAAAATGTCAACGCGGTTTTCTCTAAGGCGGAATAAGCTGGGGCCGATTTTTCAACGTTATCTTGTTCACACAATGCCTACAAGTCTAAATCTGCATTTTCAGCCTTCTAGCTCTTTTCGTTAAGGAGATATTGCAAAGCATTTGGAAAAAATGTCAACGCGGTTTTCTCTAAGGCGGAATAAGCTGGGGCCGATTTTTCAACGTTATCTTGTTCACACAATGCCTACAAGTCTAAATCTGCATTTTCAGCCTTCTAGCTCTTTTTGTTAAGGAGATATTGCAAAGCATTTGGAAAAAATGTCAACGCGGTTTCTCTAAGGCGGAATAAGCTGGGGCCGATTTTTCAACGTTATCTTGTTCACACAATGCCTACAAGTCTAAATCTGCATTTTCAGCCTTCTAGCTCTTTTCGTTAAGGAGATATTGCAAAGCATTTGGAAAAAATGTCAACGCGGTTTTCTCTAAGGCGGAATAAGCTGGGGCCAATTTTTCAACGTTATCTTGTTCACACAATGCCTACAAGTCTAAATCTGCATTTTCAGCCTTCTAGCTCTTTTCGTTAAGGAGATATTGCAAAGCATTTGGAAAAAATGTCAACGCGGTTTTCTCTAAGGCGGAATAAGCTGGGGCCGATTTTTCAACGTTATCTTGTTCACACAATGCCTACAAGTCTAAATCTGCATTTTCAGCCTTCTAGCTCTTTTCGTTAAGGAGATATTGCAAGGCATTTGGAAAAAATGTCAACGCGGTTTTCTCTAAGGCGGAATCAGCTGGGGCCGATTTTTCAACGTTATCTTGTTCACACAATGCCTACAAGTCTAAATCTGCATTTTCAGCCTTCTAGCTCTTTTCGTTAAGGAGATATTGCAAGGCATTTGGAAAAAATGTCAACGCGGTTTTCTCTAAGGCGGAATCAGCTGGGGCCGATTTTTCATTGTTATCTTGTTCACACAATGCCTACAAGTCTAAATCTGCATTTTCAGCCTTCCAGCTCTTTTCGTTAAGGAGATATTGCAAAGCATTTGGAAAAAATGTCAACGCGGTTTTCTCTAAGGCGGAATAAGCTGGGGCCGATTTTTCAACGTTATCTTGTTCACACAATGCCTACAAGTCTAAATCTGCATTTTCAGCCTTCTAGCTCTTTTCGTTAAGGAGATATTGCAAAGCATTTGGAAAAAATGTCAACGCGGTTTTCTCTAAGGCGGAATAAGCTGGGGCCGATTTTTCAACGTTATCTTGTTCACACAATGCCTACAAGTCTAAATCTGCATTTTCAGCCTTCTAGCTCTTTTCGTTAAGGAGATATTGCAAAGCATTTGGAAAAAATGTCAACGCGGTTTCTCTAAGGCGGAATAAGCTGGGGCCGATTTTTCAACGTTATCTTGTTCACACAATGCCTACAAGTCTAAATCTGCATTTTCAGCCTTCTAGCTCTTTTCGTTAAGGAGATATTGCAAAGCATTTGGAAAAAATGTCAACGCGGTTTTCTCTAAGGCGGAATAAGCTGGGGCCGATTTTTCAACGTTATCTTGTTCACACAATGCCTACAAGTCTAAATCTGCATTTTCAGCCTTCCAGCTCTTTTCGTTAAGGAGATATTGCAAAGCATTTGGAAAAAATGTCAACGCGGTTTTCTCTAAGGCGGAATAAGCTGGGGCCGATTTTTCAACGTTATCTTGTTCACACAATGCCTACAAGTCTAAATCTGCATTTTCAGCCTTCTAGCTCTTTTCGTTAAGGAGATATTGCAAAGCATCTGGAAAAAATGTCAACGCGGTTTTCTCTAAGGCGGAATAAGCTGGGGCCGATTTTTTAACGTTATCTTGTTCACACAATGCCTACAAGTCTAAATCTGCATTTTCAGCCTTCTAGCTCTTTTCGTTAAGGAGATATTGCAAAGCATTTGGAAAAAATGTCAACGCGGTTTTCTCTAAGGCGGAATAAGCTGGGGCCGATTTTTCAACGTTATCTTGTTCACACAATGCCTACAAGTCTAAATCTGCATTTTCAGCCTTCCAGCTCTTTTCGTTAAGGAGATATTGCAAAGCATTTGGAAAAAATGTCAACGCGGTTTTCTCTAAGGCGGAATAAGCTGGGGCCGATTTTTCAACGTTATCTTGTTCACACAATGCCTACAAGTCTAAATCTGCATTTTCAGCCTTCCAGATCTTTTCGTTAAGGAGATATTGCAAAGCATTTGGAAAAAATGTCAACGCGGTTTTCTCTAAGGCGGAATAAGCTGGGGCCGATTTTTCAACGTTATCTTGTTCACACAATGCCTACAAGTCTAAATCTGCATTTTCAGCCTTCCAGCTCTTTTCGTTAAGGAGATATTGCAAAGCATTTGGAAAAAATGTCAACGCGGTTTTCTCTAAGGCGGAATAAGCTGGGGCCGATTTTTCAACGTTATCTTGTTCACACAATGCTTACAAGTCTAAATCTGCATTTTCAGCCTTCTAGCTTTTTTCGTTAAGGAGATATTGCAAGGCATTTGGAAAAAATGTCAACGCGGTTTTCTCTAAGGCGCAATAAGCTGGGGCCGATTTGTCAACGTTATCTTGTTCACACAATGCCTACGAGTCTAAATCTGCATTTTCAGCCTTCTAGCTCTTTTCGTTAAGGAGATATTGCAAAGCATTTGGAAAAAATGTCAACGCGGTTTTCTCTAAGGCGGAATAAGCTGGGGCCGATTTTTCAACGCTATCTTGTTCACACAATGCCTACAAGTCTAAATCTGCATTTTCAGCCTTCCAGCTCTTTTCGTTAAGGAGATATTGCAAAGCATTTGGAAAAAATGTCAACGCGGTTTTCTCTAAGGCGGAATAAGCTGGGGCCGATTTTTCAACGTTATCTTGTTCACACAATGCCTACAAGTCTAAATCTGCATTTTCAGCCTTCTAGCTCTTTTCGTTAAGGAGATATTGCAAGGCATTTGGAAAAAATGTCAACGCGGTTTTCTCTAAGGCGGAATAAGCTGGGGCCGATTTTTCAACGTTATCTTGTTCACACAATGCTTACAAGTCTAAATCTGCATTTTCAGCCTTCTAGCTTTTTTCGTTAAGGAGATATTGCAAGGCATTTGGAAAAAATGTCAACGCGGTTTTCTCTAAGGCGGAATAAGCTGGGGCCGATTTTTCAACGTTATCTTGTTCACACAATGCCTACAAGTCGAAATCTGCATTTTCAGCCTTCTAGCTCTTTTCGTTAAGGAGATATTGCAAAGCATTTGGAAAAAATGTCAACGCGGTTTTCTCTAAGGCGGAATAAGCTGGGGCCGATTTTTCAACGTTATCTTGTTCACACAATGCCTACAAGTCTAAATCTGCATTTTCAGCCTTCCAGCTCTTTTCGTTAAGGAGATATTGCAAAGCATTTGGAAAAAATGTCAACGCGGTTTTCTCTAAGGCGGAATAAGCTGGGGCCGATTTTTCAACGTTATCTTGTTCACACAATGCCTACAAGTCTAAATCTGCATTTTCAGCCTTCTAGCTCTTTTCGTTAAGGAGATATTGCAAAGCATTTGGAAAAAATGTCAACGCGGTTTTCTCTAAGGCGGAATAAGCTGGGGCCGATTTTTCAACGCTATCTTGTTCAAACAATGCCTACAAGTCTAAATCTGCATTTTCAGCCTTCCAGCTCTTTTCGTTAAGGAGATATTGCAAAGCATCTGGAAAAAATGTCAACGCGGTTTTCTCTAAGGCGGAATAAGCTGGGGCCGATTTTTCAACGTTATCTTGTTCACACAATGCCTACAAGTCTAAATCTGCATTTTCAGCCTTCCAGCTCTTTTCGTTAAGGAGATATTGCAAAGCATTTGGAAAAAATGTCAACGCGGTTTTCTCTAAGGCGGAATAAGCTGGGGCCGATTTTTCAACGTTATCTTGTTTACACAATGCCTACAAGTCTAAATCTGCATTTTCAGCCTTCTAGCTCTTTTCGTTAAGGAGATATTGCAAAGCATCTGGAAAAAATGTCAACGCGGTTTTCTCTAAGGCGGAATAAGCTGGGGCCGATTTTTTAACGTTATCTTGTTCACACAATGCCTACAAGTCTAAATCTGCATTTTCAGCCTTCTAGCTCTTTTCGTTAAGGAGATATTGCAAAGCATTTGGAAAAAATGTCAACGCGGTTTTCTCTAAGGCGGAATAAGCTGGGGCCGATTTTTCAACGTTATCTTGTTCACACAATGCCTACAAGTCTAAATCTGCATTTTCAGCCTTCCAGCTCTTTTCGTTAAGGAGATATTGCAAAGCATTTGGAAAAAAATGTCAACGCGGTTTTCTCTAAGGCGGAATAAGCTGGGGCCGATTTTTCAACGTTATCTTGTTCACACAATGCCTACAAGTCTAAATCTGCATTTTCAGCCTTCCAGCTCTTTTCGTTAAGGAGATATTGCAAAGCATTTGGAAAAAATGTCAACGCGGTTTTCTCTAAGGCGGAATAAGCTGGGGCCGATTTTTCAACGTTATCTTGTTCACACAATGCCTACAAGTCTAAATCTGCATTTTCAGCCTTCCAGCTCTTTTCGTTAAGGAGATATTGCAAAGCATTTGGAAAAAATGTCAACGCGGTTTTCTCTAAGGCGGAATGAGCTGGGGCCGATTTTTCAACGTTATCTTGTTCACACAATGCCTACAAGTCTAAATCTGCATTTTCAGCCTTCTAGCTCTTTTCGTTAAGGAGATATTGCAAAGCATTTGGAAAAAATGTCAACGCGGTTTTCTCTAAGGCGGAATAAGCTGGGGCCAATTTTTCAACGTTATCTTGTTCACACAATGCCTACAAGTCTAAATCTGCATTTTCAGCCTTCTAGCTCTTTTCGTTAAGGAGATATTGCAAGGCATTTGGAAAAAATGTCAACGCGGTTTTCTCTAAGGCGGAATAAGCTGGGGCCGATTTTTCAACGTTATCTTGTTCACACAATGCCTACAAGTCTAAATCTGCATTTTCAGCCTTCTAGCTCTTTTCGTTAAGGAGATATTGCAAAGCATTTGGAAAAAATGTCAACGCGGTTTTCTCTAAGGCGGAATAAGCTGGGGCCGATTTTTCAACGTTATCTTGTTCACACAATGCCTACAAGTCTAAATCTGCATTTTCAGCCTTCCAGCTCTTTTCGTTAAGGAGATATTGCAAAGCATTTGGAAAAAATGTCAACGCGGTTTTCTCTAAGGCGGAATAAGCTGGGGCCGATTTTTCAACGTTATCTTGTTTACACAATGCCTACAAGTCTAAATCTGCATTTTCAGCCTTCTAGCTCTTTTCGTTAAGGAGATATTGCAAAGCATCTGGAAAAAATGTCAACGCGGTTTTCTCTAAGGCGGAATAAGCTGGGGCCGATTTTTTAACGTTATCTTGTTCACACAATGCCTACAAGTCTAAATCTGCATTTTCAGCCTTCTAGCTCTTTTCGTTAAGGAGATATTGCAAAGCATTTGGAAAAAATGTCAACGCGGTTTTCTCTAAGGCGGAATAAGCTGGGGCCGATTTTTCAACGTTATCTTGTTCACACAATGCCTACAAGTCTAAATCTGCATTTTCAGCCTTCCAGCTCTTTTCGTTAAGGAGATATTGCAAAGCATTTGGAAAAAAATGTCAACGCGGTTTTCTCTAAGGCGGAATAAGCTGGGGCCGATTTTTCAACGTTATCTTGTTCACACAATGCCTACAAGTCTAAATCTGCATTTTCAGCCTTCCAGCTCTTTTCGTTAAGGAGATATTGCAAAGCATTTGGAAAAAATGTCAACGCGGTTTTCTCTAAGGCGGAATAAGCTGGGGCCGATTTTTCAACGTTATCTTGTTCACACAATGCCTACAAGTCTAAATCTGCATTTTCAGCCTTCCAGCTCTTTTCGTTAAGGAGATATTGCAAAGCATTTGGAAAAAATGTCAACGCGGTTTTCTCTAAGGCGGAATAAGCTGGGGCCGATTTTTCAACGTTATCCTGTTCACACAATGCCTACAAGTCTAAATCTGCATTTTCAGCCTTCCAGCTCTTTTCGTTAAGGAGATATTGCAAAGCATTTGGAAAAAATGTCAACGCGGTTTTCTCTAAGGCGGAATAAGCTGGGGCCGATTTTTCAACGTTATCTTGTTCACACAATGCCTACAAGTCTAAATCTGCATTTTCAGCCTTCTAGCTCTTTTCGTTAAGGAGATATTGCAAAGCATTTGGAAAAAATGTCAACGCGGTTTTCTCTAAGGCGGAATAAGCTGGGGCCAATTTTTCAACGTTATCTTGTTCACACAATGCCTACAAGTCTAAATCTGCATTTTCAGCCTTCTAGCTCTTTTCGTTAAGGAGATATTGCAAAGGCATTTGGAAAAAATGTCAACGCGGTTTTCTCTAAGGCGGAATAAGCTGGGGCCGATTTTTCAACGTTATCTTGTTCACACAATGCCTACAAGTCTAAATCTGCATTTTCAGCCTTCCAGCTCTTTTCGTTAAGGAGATATTGCAAAGCATTTGGAAAAAATGTCAACGCGGTTTTCTCTAAGGCGGAATAAGCTGGGGCCGATTTTTCAACGTTATCTTGTTCACACAATGCCTACAAGTCTAAATCTGCATTTTCAGCCTTCCAGCTCTTTTCGTTAAGGAGATATTGCAAAGCATTTGGAAAAAATGTCAACGCGGTTTTCTCTAAGGCGGAATAAGCTGGGGCCGATTTTTCAACGTTATCTTGTTCACACAATGCCTACAAGTCTAAATCTGCATTTTCAGCCTTCCAGCTCTTTTCGTTAAGGAGATATTGCAAAGCATTTGGAAAAAATGTCAACGCGGTTTTCTCTAAGGCGGAATAAGCTGGGGCCGATTTTTCAACGTTATCTTGTTCACACAATGCCTACAAGTCTAAATCTGCATTTTCAGCCTTCCAGCTCTTTTCGTTAAGGAGATATTGCAAAGCATTTGGAAAAAATGTCAACGCGGTTTTCTCTAAGGCGGAATAAGCTGGGGCCGATTTTTCAACGTTATCTTGTTCACACAATGCCTACAAGTCTAAATCTGCATTTTCAGCCTTCCAGCTCTTTTCGTTAAGGTGATATTGCAAAGCATTTGGAAAAAATGTCAACGCGGTTTTCTCTAAGGCGGAATAAGCTGGGGCCGATTTTTCAACGTTATCTTGTTCACACAATGCCTACAAGTCTAAATCTGCATTTTCAGCCTTCTAGCTCTTTTCGTTAAGGAGATATTGCAAGGCATTTGGAAAAAATGTCAACGCGGTTTTCTCTAAGGCGGAATAAGCTGGGGCCGATTTTTCAACGCTATCTTGTTCAAACAATGCCTACAAGTCTAAATCTGCATTTTCAGCCTTCCAGCTCTTTTCGTTAAGGAGATATTGCAAAGCATTTGGAAAAAATGTCAACGCGGTTTTCTCTAAGGCGGAATAAGCTGGGGCCGATTTTTCAACGTTATCTTGTTCACACAATGCCTACAAGTCTAAATCTGCATTTTCAGCCTTCTAGCTCTTTTCGTTAAGGAGATATTGCAAGGCATTTGGAAAAAATGTCAACGCGGTTTTCTCTAAGGCGGAATCAGCTGGGGCCGATTTTTCAACGTTATCTTGTTCACACAATGCCTACAAGTCTAAATCTGCATTTTCAGCCTTCTAGCTCTTTTCGTTAAGGAGATATTGCAAAGCATTTGGAAAAAATGTCAACGCGGTTTTCTCTAAGGCGGAATAAGCTGGGGCCGATTTTTCAACGATATCTTGTTCACACAATGCCTACAAGTCTAAATCTGCATTTTCAGCCTTCCAGCTCTTTTCGTTAAGGAGATATTGCAAAGCATTTGGAAAAAATGTCAACGCGGTTTTCTCTAAGGCGGAATAAGCTGGGGCCGATTTTTCAACGTTATCTTGTTCACACAATGCCTACAAGTCTAAATCTGCATTTTCAGCCTTCTAGCTCTTTTCGTTAAGGAGATATTGCAAAGCATTTGGAAAAAATGTCAACGCGGTTTTCTCTAAGGCGGAATAAGCTGGGGCCGATTTTTCAACGTTATCTTGTTCACACAATGCCTACAAGTCTAAATCTGCATTTTCAGCCTTCTAGCTCTTTTCGTTAAGGAGATATTGCAAAGCATTTGGAAAAAATGTCAACGCGGTTTTCTCTAAGGCGGAATAAGCTGGGGCCGATTTTTCAACGTTATCTTGTTCACACAATGCCTACAAGTCTAAATCTGCATTTTCAGCCTTCTAGCTCTTTTCGTTAAGGAGATATTGCAAAGCATTTGGAAAAAATGTCAACGCGGTTTTCTCTAAGGCGGAATAAGCTGGGGCCAATTTTTCAACGTTATCTTGTTCACACAATGCCTACAAGTCTAAATCTGCATTTTCAGCCTTCTAGCTCTTTTCGTTAAGGAGATATTGCAAAGCATTTGGAAAAAATGTCAACGCGGTTTTTCTCTAAGGCGGAATAAGCTGGGGCCGATTTTTCAACGTTATCTTGTTCACACAATGCCTACAAGTCTAAATCTGCATTTTCAGCCTTCTAGCTCTTTTCGTTAAGGAGATATTGCAAGGCATTTGGAAAAAATGTCAACGCGGTTTTCTCTAAGGCGGAATCAGCTGGGGCCGATTTTTCAACGTTATCTTGTTCACACAATGCCTACAAGTCTAAATCTGCATTTTCAGCCTTCTAGCTCTTTTCGTTAAGGAGATATTGCAAGGCATTTGGAAAAAATGTCAACGCGGTTTTCTCTAAGGCGGAATCAGCTGGGGCCGATTTTTCAACGTTATCTTGTTCACACAATGCCTACAAGTCTAAATCTGCATTTTCAGCCTTCCAGCTCTTTTCGTTAAGGAGATATTGCAAAGCATTTGGAAAAAATGTCAACGCGGTTTTCTCTAAGGCGGAATAAGCTGGGGCCGATTTTTCAACGTTATCTTGTTCACACAATGCCTACAAGTCTAAATCTGCATTTTCAGCCTTCTAGCTCTTTTCGTTAAGGAGATATTGCAAAGCATTTGGAAAAAATGTCAACGCGGTTTTCTCTAAGGCGGAATAAGCTGGGGCCGATTTTTCAACGTTATCTTGTTCACACAATGCCTACAAGTCTAAATCTGCATTTTCAGCCTTCTAGCTCTTTTCGTTAAGGAGATATTGCAAAGCATTTGGAAAAAATGTCAACGCGGTTTTCTCTAAGGCGGAATAAGCTGGGGCCGATTTTTCAACGTTATCTTGTTCACACAATGCCTACAAGTCTAAATCTGCATTTTCAGCCTTCTAGCTCTTTTCGTTAAGGAGATATTGCAAAGCATTTGGAAAAAATGTCAACGCGGTTTTCTCTAAGGCGGAATAAGCTGGGGCCGATTTTTCAACGTTATCTTGTTCACACAATGCCTACAAGTCTAAATCTGCATTTTCAGCCTTCCAGCTCTTTTCGTTAAGGAGATATTGCAAAGCATTTGGAAAAAATGTCAACGCGGTTTTCTCTAAGGCGGAATAAGCTGGGGCCGATTTTTCAACGTTATCTTGTTCACACAATGCCTACAAGTCTAAATCTGCATTTTCAGCCTTCTAGCTCTTTTCGTTAAGGAGATATTGCAAAGCATCTGGAAAAAATGTCAACGCGGTTTTCTCTAAGGCGGAATAAGCTGGGGCCGATTTTTTAACGTTATCTTGTTCACACAATGCCTACAAGTCTAAATCTGCATTTTCAGCCTTCTAGCTCTTTTCGTTAAGGAGATATTGCAAAGCATTTGGAAAAAATGTCAACGCGGTTTTCTCTAAGGCGGAATAAGCTGGGGCCGATTTTTCAACGTTATCTTGTTCACACAATGCCTACAAGTCTAAATCTGCATTTTCAGCCTTCCAGCTCTTTTCGTTAAGGAGATATTGCAAAGCATTTGGAAAAAATGTCAACGCGGTTTTCTCTAAGGCGGAATAAGCTGGGGCCGATTTTTCAACGTTATCTTGTTCACACAATGCCTACAAGTCTAAATCTGCATTTTCAGCCTTCCAGATCTTTTCGTTAAGGAGATATTGCAAAGCATTTGGAAAAAATGTCAACGCGGTTTTCTCTAAGGCGGAATAAGCTGGGGCCGATTTTTCAACGTTATCTTGTTCACACAATGCCTACAAGTCTAAATCTGCATTTTCAGCCTTCCAGCTCTTTTCGTTAAGGAGATATTGCAAAGCATTTGGAAAAAATGTCAACGCGGTTTTCTCTAAGGCGGAATAAGCTGGGGCCGATTTTTCAACGTTATCTTGTTCACACAATGCTTACAAGTCTAAATCTGCATTTTCAGCCTTCTAGCTTTTTTCGTTAAGGAGATATTGCAAGGCATTTGGAAAAAATGTCAACGCGGTTTTCTCTAAGGCGGCAATAAGCTGGGGCCGATTTGTCAACGTTATCTTGTTCACACAATGCCTACAAGTCTAAATCTGCATTTTCAGCCTTCTAGCTCTTTTCGTTAAGGAGATATTGCAAAGCATTTGGAAAAAATGTCAACGCGGTTTTCTCTAAGGCGGAATAAGCTGGGGCCGATTTTTCAACGCTATCTTGTTCACACAATGCCTACAAGTCTAAATCTGCATTTTCAGCCTTCCAGCTCTTTTCGTTAAGGAGATATTGCAAAGCATTTGGAAAAAATGTCAACGCGGTTTTCTCTAAGGCGGAATAAGCTGGGGCCGATTTTTCAACGTTATCTTGTTCACACAATGCCTACAAGTCTAAATCTGCATTTTCAGCCTTCTAGCTCTTTTCGTTAAGGAGATATTGCAAGGCATTTGGAAAAAATGTCAACGCGGTTTTCTCTAAGGCGGAATAAGCTGGGGCCGATTTTTCAACGTTATCTTGTTCACACAATGCCTACAAGTCTAAATCTGCATTTTCAGCCTTCTAGCTTTTTCGTTAAGGAGATATTGCAAGGCATTTGGAAAAAATGTCAACGCGGTTTTCTCTAAGGCGGAATAAGCTGGGGCCGATTTTTCAACGTTATCTTGTTCACACAATGCCTACAAGTCGAAATCTGCATTTTCAGCCTTCTAGCTCTTTTCGTTAAGGAGATATTGCAAAGCATTTGGAAAAAATGTCAACGCGGTTTTCTCTAAGGCGGAATAAGCTGGGGCCGATTTTTCAACGTTATCTTGTTCACACAATGCCTACAAGTCTAAATCTGCATTTTCAGCCTTCCAGCTCTTTTCGTTAAGGAGATATTGCAAAGCATTTGGAAAAAATGTCAACGCGGTTTTCTCTAAGGCGGAATAAGCTGGGGCCGATTTTTCAACGTTATCTTGTTCACACAATGCCTACAAGTCTAAATCTGCATTTTCAGCCTTCTAGCTCTTTTCGTTAAGGAGATATTGCAAAGCATTTGGAAAAAATGTCAACGCGGTTTTCTCTAAGGCGGAATAAGCTGGGGCCGATTTTTCAACGCTATCTTGTTCAAACAATGCCTACAAGTCTAAATCTGCATTTTCAGCCTTCCAGCTCTTTTCGTTAAGGAGATATTGCAAAGCATCTGGAAAAAATGTCAACGCGGTTTTCTCTAAGGCGGAATAAGCTGGGGCCGATTTTTCAACGTTATCTTGTTCACACAATGCCTACAAGTCTAAATCTGCATTTTCAGCCTTCCAGCTCTTTTCGTTAAGGAGATATTGCAAAGCATTTGGAAAAAATGTCAACGCGGTTTTCTCTAAGGCGGAATAAGCTGGGGCCGATTTTTCAACGTTATCTTGTTCACACAATGCCTACAAGTCTAAATCTGCATTTTCAGCCTTCTAGCTCTTTTCGTTAAGGAGATATTGCAAAGCATTTGGAAAAAATGTCAACGCGGTTTTCTCTAAGGCGGAATAAGCTGGGGCCGATTTTTCAACGTTATCTTGTTCACACAATGCCTACAAGTCTAAATCTGCATTTTCAGCCTTCTAGCTCTTTTCGTTAAGGAGATATTGCAAAGCATTTGGAAAAAATGTCAACGCGGTTTTCTCTAAGGCGGAATAAGCTGGGGCCGATTTTTCAACGTTATCTTGTTCACACAATGCCTACAAGTCTAAATCTGCATTTTCAGCCTTCCAGCTCTTTTCGTTAAGGAGATATTGCAAAGCATTTGGAAAAAATGTCAACGCGGTTTTCTCTAAGGCGGAATAAGCTGGGGCCGATTTTTCAACGTTATCTTGTTCACACAATGCCTACAAGTCTAAATCTGCATTTTCAGCCTTCCAGCTCTTTTCGTTAAGGAGATATTGCAAAGCATTTGGAAAAAATGTCAACGCGGTTTTCTCTAAGGCGGAATAAGCTGGGGCCGATTTTTCAACGTTATCTTGTTCACACAATGCCTACAAGTCTAAATCTGCATTTTCAGCCTTCTAGCTCTTTTCGTTAAGGAGATATTGCAAAGCATTTGGAAAAATGTCAACGCGGTTTTCTCTAAGGCGGAATAAGCTGGGGCCGATTTTTCAACGTTATCTTGTTCACACAATGCCTACAAGTCTAAATCTGCATTTTCAGCCTTCTAGCTCTTTTCGTTAAGGAGATATTGCAAGCATTTGGAAAAAATGTCAACGCGGTTTTCTCTAAGGCGGAATAAGCTGGGGCCGATTTTTCAACGTTATCTTGTTCACACAATGCCTACAAGTCTAAATCTGCATTTTCAGCCTTCTAGCTCTTTTCGTTAAGGAGATATTGCAAAGCATTTGGAAAAAATGTCAACGCGGTTTTCTCTAAGGCGGAATAAGCTGGGGCCGATTTTTCAACGTTATCTTGTTCACACAATGCCTACAAGTCTAAATCTGCATTTTCAGCCTTCTAGCTCTTTTCGTTAAGGAGATATTGCAAAGCATTTGGAAAAAATGTCAACGCGGTTTTCTCTAAGGCGGAATAAGCTGGGGCCGATTTTTCAACGTTATCTTGTTCACACAATGCCTACAAGTCTAAATCTGCATTTTCAGCCTTCCAGCTCTTTTCGTTAAGGATGCCGATTTTCAACGTTATCTTGTTTACACAATGCCTACAAGTCTAAATCTGCATTTTCAGCCTTCTAA
>NW_028142469.1:0-62010 GCF_055691185.1 Crinia signifera | reverse complement strand
TTCATCAAGCTATAAACATAATGTATGGAAGAGAGTCTATAACAAACATACATACCCCCTATTCATCAACCCCTTCTCACCCGGTGTCTTCCGTCACCCTGCGCCAACCCTCTCAAACCCTGCATCCTATGCCCCCCTGCACCAACCCAGTCTCACACTGCATCCTCCACCCCCTTCACCAAACACCTCTCACCCTGCACCAACCCTCTCTAACCCTGCATACTCCGCCCCCCTGCACCAAACCCCTCTCACCCTGCACCAACCCCCTCACACAATGCATCCTCCACCCCCCTTCACCAAACCCCTCTTACCCTCCACCACCCCCCTCTCACCCTGCAAACTCCGCCTCCCTGCACCAAACCCCTCTCACCCTGCACCAACCCCATCTCACCCTGCATCCACTGCCCCCCTGCACCAACCCCCATCAAGCTATAAACATAATGTATGGAAGAGAGTCTATAAAACATACATACTCCCTATTCATCAAATCCTTCTCACCCGGTGTCTTCCCTCACCCTGCGCCAACCCTCTCCAACCCTGCATCCCATGCCACCCTGCACCAACCCACTCTCACACTGCATCCTCCACCCCCTTCACCAAACACCTCTCACCCTGCACCAACCCTCTCTAACCCTGCATACTCCGCCCCCCTGCATCAAACCCCTCTCACCCTGCAACAACCCCCTCACGCCCTGCATCCTCCACCCCCCTTCACCAAACCCCTCTTACCCTCCACCACCCCCCTCTCACCCTGCAAACTCCGCCTCCCTGCACCAAACCCCTCTCACCCTATACCAACCCCATCTCACCCTGCATCCACTGCCCCCCTGCACCAACCCCCTCTCACCCAATGTCCTCTGCCCCTTCACTTACCCAATCTCACCCTACATTTTCCCTCACCCTGCACCAACCCAATCTCTCCCTACACCAACCCACTCTAACAATGTGTCTATCCTCACCACCTGTCCTATCCCCCTGCACCAACCACCTCACACCCTACACCAATCCACTCTCACGCTGTGTCTTCCCTAACCCTGTGTCCTCTCACCCTGCATCCAACGTCCCCCTGCATCAACCCCCACTCACCTTGCATCCTCAGCCCCCCTTCAGCAACCCCTCTTACCCTGCACCAACTCTCTCTCACCCTGCATACTCCGCCCCCCCGCACCAAACCCCTCTCACCCTGCATCCTCCACCCCCCTTCACCAAACCCCTCTTACCCTGCAAACTCCGCCCCCCTGCACCAACCCCCTCTCACCCTGCAATCTCCACTTCCCTTCACCATCCCCATCTCACCGAGCATTTTCCCTCACCCTGCAACAACCCCCTCTAACCCTGCATTCTCCACTCCCCTTGACTAACCCCCTCTCACCCTGCATCCTCAGCCCCCCTTCACCAAACCCCTCTTACCCTCCACCACCCCCATCTCACTCTGCAAACTCCAGAACCTAAATTCATCATGCTATAAACATAATGTATAGAAGAGAGTCTATAACAAACATACATATTTGATAAATATGCATGTATGCCAGGAAGATATTATCGCGCCTCCTTACCTGTTGCAGGTAGCTGCTCCTGCCTTTGGACCTTTAGAATATGCTGTAGGAAAGACAACATCACAGTAGTCTAGAGATGTAGCTGGCTAAGTCGTTGACATTACAATTCATTTGTGGAGAAGAGTCCTACCTGAAAAAAATAGGAAAGGGGCGCGATAATATGTTCATGACATACATGCATATTTATATTTACTTTGTCTTACAACTACCTCATCCCTGCATCCTCCCTCACCCTGTGTCTTCCATGCCACCCTGCATCCTCCCTCACCCTGCACCAACCCCTTCTCACCCTGTGTCTTTCTCCTCACCATGTACCAACCCTTTTTAACACCGCATCCCACGCCCCCCTGCACCAACCGCCTCTCACTCTGCATCCTCCAACCCCTTCACCAAACCCCTCTCACCCTGAGTCTTCACTCCTCCTGTGTCCTCTCACCATGCATCAACCCCCTCACCCTGCATTCTGCGCCCCCCTTCACCAACCCCCTCCACCCTGCATCTTCCCTCAACCAGCACCAACCCCCTCTCACCCTACACCAACCCACTCTCACCCTGTGTCTTCCCTCACCCTGCATCCCACACCCCCTGCATCAACCCCTTCTCACCTTGCATCCTCAGCCCCCCTTCAGCAAACCCCTCTTACCCTGCACCAACTCTCTCTCAACCTGCATTCACTGCCCCCCTGCACCAACCCCCTCTCACCCTGCATTCTCCACTTCCCTTCACCAACCCCATCTCACCCAGCATTTTCCCTCACCATGCAACAACCCCTCTAACCCTGCATTCTCCACTCCCCTTCACCAACACCATCTCACCCTGCATCCTCAGACCCCCTTCACCAAACCCCTCTTACCCTCCACCACCCCACTCTCACCCTGCAAACTCTAGAACCTAAATTCATCAAGCTATAAACATAATGTATGGAAGAGAGTCTATAACAAACATACATACCCCCTATTCATCAACCCCTTCTCACCCGGTGTCTTCCCTCACCCTGCGCCAACCCTCTCAAACCATGCATCCCATGCACCCCTGCACCAACCCACTCTCACACTGCATCCTCCACCCCCTTCACCAAACACCTCTCACCCTGCACCAACCCTCTCTAACCCTGCATACTCCGCCCCCCTGCACCAAACCCCTCTCACCCTGCACCAACCCCCTCACGCCCTGCATCCTCCACCCCCTTCACCAAACCCCTCTTACCCTCCACCACCCCCCTCTCACCCTGCAAACCCCGCCCCCCTGCACCAACCCCCTCTCACCCTGCATTCTCCACTTCCCTTCACCATCCCCATTTCACCCAGCATTTTCCCTCACCCTGCAACAACCCCCTCTAACCCTGCATTCTCCACTCCCCTTGACCAACCCCCTCTCACCCTGCATCCTCAGCCCCCCTTCACCAAACCCGTCTTACTCTCCACCACCCCACTCTCACCCTGCAAACTCTAGAACCTAAATTTATCAAGCTATAAACATAATGTATGGAAGAGAGTCTATATCAAACATACATACCCCCTATTCATCAACCCCTTCTCACCCTGCGCCAGCCCTCTCAAACCCTGCATCCTATGCCCCCCTGCACCAACCCACTCTCACTCTGCATCCTCCACCCCCTTCACCAAACACCTCTCACCCTGCACCAACCCTCTCTAACCCTGCATACTCCACCCCCCTGCATCAAGCCCCTCTCACCCTGCACCAACCCCCTCACGCCCTGCATCCTCCACCCCCCTTCACCAAACCCCTCTTACCCTCCACCACCCCCCTCTCACCCTGCAAACTCTGCCTCCCTGCACCAAACCCCTCTCACCCTGCACCAACCCCCTCACGCCCTGCATCCTCCACCCCCCTTCACCAAACCCCTCTTACCCTCCACCACCCCCCTCTCACCCTGCAATCTCCGTCTCCCTGCACCAAACCCCTCTCACCCTGCACCAACCCCATCTCACCCTGCATCCACTGCCCCCCTGCACCAACCCCTTCTCACCCTATGTCCTCTGCCCCCTTCACTTACCCCATCTCACCCTACATTTTCACTCACCCTGCACCAACCCAATCTCACCCTACACCAACCCACTCTAACCCTGTGTCTTCCCTCACCCTGTGTCCTCTCACCCTGCATCCCACGTCCCCCTGCATCAACCCCCTCTCACCTTGCATCCTCAGCCCCCTTCAGCAACCCCTCTTACCCTGCACCAACCATTTATCACCATGCATCCTCAGCCTCCCTGCACCAACCCCTCTCACCGTGTTTCCCATCTCTCCCTGCACCAACCCCTCTCACCGTGTTTCCCATATCACCCTGCATCTTCTCTCCCTGCACAAATTCCTTCTCGCCCTGTGCCAACCCCCTCTCTCCTTGCATCCTCTGCCACCCTGCATAAACCCCCTCTCACCCTACACCAATCTCACCCTACACCAACCCACTCTAACCCTGTGTCTATACTCACCACCTGTCCTCTCACCCTGCACCAACCCCCTCACACCCTACACCAATCTCACCCTACACCAACCCACTCTAACCCTGTGTCTATACTCACCACCTGTCATCTCACCCTGCACCAACCCCCTCACACCCTACACCAATCCACTTTCACCCTGTGTCCTCTCACCCTGCATCCCACGTCCCCCTGCATCAACCCCCTCTCACCTTGCATCCTCAGCCCCCATTCAGCAAACCCCTCTTACCCTGCACCAACCCTCTCTCACCCTGCATACTCCATCCCCCCGCACCAAACCCCTCTCACCCTGCACGAACCCCATCTCACCTTGGATCCACAGCCCCCCTGCACCGACCCCCTCTCACCCTGCATTCTCCACTTCCCTTCACCATCCTTATCTCACCCAGCATTTTCCCTCACCCTGCAACAACCCCCTCTAACCCAGCATTCTCCACTCCCCTTCACCAACCCCCTCTCACCCTGCATCCTCAGCCCCCCTTCACCAAACCCCTCTTAACCTCCACCACCCCACTCTCACCCTGCAAACTCTAGAACCTAAATTCATCAAGCTATAAACATAATGTATGGAAGAGAGTCTATATCAAACATACATACCCCCTATTCATCAACCCCTTCTCACCCTGCGCCAACCCTCTCAAACCCTGCATCCTATGCCCCCCTGCACCAACCCACTCTCACTCTGCATCCTCCACCCCCTTCACCAAACACCTCTCACCCTGCACCAACCCTCTCTAACCCTGCATACTCCGCCCCCCTGCATCAAACCCCTCTCACCCTGCACCAACCCCCTCACGCCCTGCATCCTCCACCCCCCTTCACCAAACCCCTCTTACCCTCCACCACCCCCCTCTCACCCTGCAAACTCCGCCTCCCTGCACCAAACCCCTCTCACCCTGCACCAACCCCTTCTCACCCTGCATCCACTGCCCCCCTGCACCAACCCCCTCTCACCCTATGTCCTCTGCCCCCTTCACTTACCCCATCTCACCCTACATTTTCCCTCACCCTGCACCAACCCAATCTCACCCTACACCAGCCCACTCTAACCCTGTGTCTATCCTCACCACCTGTCCTCCCACCCTGCACCAACCCCCTCACACCCTACACCAATCCACTCTCACCCTGTGTCTTCCCTCACTGTGTCCTCTCACCCTGCATCCCACGTCATCCTGCATCAACCCCCTCTCACCTTGCATCCTCAGCCCCCCTTCAGCAACCCCTCTTACCCTGCACCAACCCCTTCTCACCCTGCGCCAACCCTCTCAAACCCTGCATCCTATGCCCCCCCTGGACCAACCCAGTCTCACACTGCATCCTCCACCCCCTTCACCAAACACCTCTCACCCTGCACCAACCCTCTCTAACCCTGCATACTCCGCCCCCCTGCATCAAACCCCTCTCACCCTGCACCAACCCCCTCACGCCCTGCATCCTCTACCCCCCTTCACCAAACCCCTCTTACCCTCCACCACCCCCCTCTCACCCTGCAAACTCCGCCTCCCTGCACCAAACCCCTCTCACCCTGCACCAACCCCTTCTCACCCTGCAAACCCCGCCCAACTGCACCAACCCCCTCTCACCCTGCATTCTCCACTTCCCTTCACCATCCCCATTTCACCCAGCATTTTCCCTCACCCTGCAACAACCCCCTCTAACCCTGCATTCTCCACTCCCCTTGACCAACCCCCTCTCACCCTGCATCCTCAGCCCCCCTTCACCAAACCCGTCTTACCCTCCACCACCCCACTCTCACCCTGCAAACTCTAGAACCTAAATTCATCAAGCTATAAACATAATGTATGGAAGAGAGTCTATATCAAACATACATACCCCCTATTCATCAACCCCTTCTCACCCTGCGCCAGCCCTCTCAAACCCTGCATCCTATGCCCCCCTGCACCAACCCACTCTCACTCTGCATCCTCCACCCCCTTCACCAAACACCTCTCACCCTGCACCAACCCTCTCTAACCCTGCATACTCCACCCCCCTGCATCAAGCCCCTCTCACCCTGCACCAACCCCCTCACGCCCTGCATCCTCCACCCCCCTTCACCAAACCCCTCTTACCCTCCACCACCCCCCTCTCACCCTGCAAACTCTGCCTCCCTGCACCAAACCCCTCTCACCCTGCACCAACCCCTTCTCACCCTGCATCCGCTGCCCCCCTGCACCAACCCCCTCTCACCCTATGTCCTCTGCCCCTTCACTTATCCAATCTCACCCTACATTTTCGCTCACCCTACACCAACCCACTCCAACCCTGTGTCTATCCTCACCACCTGTCCTGTCCCCCTGCACCAACCACCTCACACCCTACACCAATCCACTCTCACGCTGTGTCTTCCCTAACCCTGTGTCCTCTCACCCTGCATCCAACGTCCCCCTGCATCAACCCCCACTCACCTTGCATCCTCAGCCCCCCTTCAGCAACCCCTCTTACCCTGCACCAACTCTCTCTCACCCTGCAGACTCCGCCCCCCGCACCAAACCCCTCTCACCCTGCATCCTCCACCCTCCTTCACCAAACCCCTCTTACCCTGCAAACTCCGCCCCCCTGCACCAACCCCCTCTCACCCTGCAATCTCCACTTCCCTTCACCATCCCCATCTGACCCAGCATTTTCCCTCACCCTGCAACAACCCCCTCTAATCCTGCATTCTCCACTCCCCTTGACCAACCCCCTCTCACCCTGCATCCTCAGCCCCCCTTCACCAAACCCCTCTTACCCTCCACCACCCCCATCTCACTCTGCAAACTCCAGAACCTAAATTCATCATGCTATAAACATAATGTATAGAAGAGAGTCTATAACAAACATACATATTTGATAAATATGCATGTATGCCAGGAAGATATTATCGCGCCTCCTTACCTGTTGCAGGTAGCTGCTCCTGCCTTTGGACCTTTAGAATATGCTGTAGGAAAGACGACATCACAGTAGTCTAGAGATGTAGCTGGCTAAGTCGTTGACATTACAATTCATTTGTGGAGAAGAGTCCTACCTGAAAAAAATAGGAAAGGGGCGCGATAATATGTTCATGACATACATGCATATTTATATTTACTGTGTCTTACAACTACCTCATCCCTGCATCCTCCCTCACCCTGCGTCTTCCATGCCACCCTGCATCCTCCCTCACCCTGCACCAACCCCTTCTCACCCTGTGTCTTTCTCCTCACTATGTACCAACCCTTTTTAACACCGCATCCCACGCCCCCCTGCACCAACCGCCTCTCACTCTGCATCCTCCAACCCCTTCACCAAACCACACTCACCCTGAGTCTTCACTCCTCCTGTGTCCTCTCACCATGCATCAACCCCCTCACCCTGCATTCTGCGCCCCCCTTCACCAACCCCCTCCACCCTGCATCTTCCCTCAACCAGCACCAACCCCCTCTCACCGTACACCAACCCACTCTCACCCTGTGTCTTCCCTCACCCTGCATCCCACACCCCCTGCATCAACCCCTTCTCACCTTGCATCCTCAGCCCCCCTTCAGCAAACCCCTCTTACCCTGCACCAACTCTCTCTCACCCTGCATTCACTGCCCCCCTGCACCAACCCCCTCTCACCCTGCATTCTCCACTTCCCTTCACCAACCCCATCTCACCCAGCATTTTCCCTCACCATGCAACAACCCCCTCTAACCCTGCATTCTCCACTCCCCTTCACCAACAACATCTCACCCTGCATCCTCAGACCCCCTTCACCAAACCCCTCTTACCCTCCACCACCCCACTCCCACCCTGCAAACTCTAGAACCTAAATTCATCAAGCTATAAACATAATGTATGGAAGAGAGTCTATAACAAACATACATACCCCCTATTCATCAACAACTTCTCACCCGGTGTCTTCCCTCACCCTGCGCCAACCCTCTCAAACCCTGCATCCCATGCCCCCCTGCACCAACCCACTCTCACACTGCATACTCCACCCCCTTCACCAAACACCTCTCACCCTGCACCAACCCTCTCTAACCCTGCATACTCCGCCCCCCTGCACCAAACCCCTCTCACCCTGCACCAACCCCCTCACACCCTGCATCCTCCACCCCCTTCACCAAACCCCCTTACCCTCCACCACCCCCCTCTCACCCTGAAAACTCTGCCTCCCTGCACCAAACCCCTCTCACCCTGCACCAACCCCATCTCACCGTGCATCCACTGCCCCCCCTGCACCAACCCACTCTCACCCTATGTCCTCTGCCCCCTTCACTTACCCCATCTCACCCTACATTTTCCCTCACCCTGCACCAACCCAATCTCACCCTACACCAACCCACTCTAACCCTGTGTCTATCCTCACCACCTGTCCTCTCCCCCTGCACCAACCACCTCACACCCTACACCAATCCACTCTCACGCTGTGTCTTCCCTAACCCTGTGTCCTCTCACCCTGCATCCAACGTCCCCCTGCATCAACCCCCACTCACCTTGCATCCTCAGCCCCCCTTCAGCAACCCCTCTTACCCTGCACCAACTCTCTCTCACCCTGCATACTCCGCCCCCCTGCACCAAACCCCTCTCACCCTGCACGAACCCCATCTCACCGTGCATCCACTGCCCCCCTGCACCAACCCCCTCTCACCCTGCATTCTCCACTTCCGTTCACCAACCCCATCTCACCCAGCATTTTCCCTCACCCTGCAACAACCCCCTCTAACCCTGCATTCTCCACCCCCCTTCACCAACCCCCTCTCACCCTGCATCCTCAGCCCCCCTTCACCAAACCCCTTTTACCCTCCACCACCCCACTCTCACCCTGCAAACTCTAGAACCTAAATTCATCATGCTATAAACATAATGTATAGAAGAGAGTCTATAACAAACATACATATTTGATAAATATGCATGTATGCCAGGAAGATATTATCGCGCCTCCTTACCTGTTGCAGGTAGCTGCTCCTGCCTTTGGACCTTTAGAATATGCTGTAGGAAAGACGACATCACAGTAGTCTAGAGATGTAGCTGGCTAAGTCGTTGACATTACAATTCATTTGTGGAGAAGAGTCCTACCTGAAAAAAATAGGAAAGGGGCGCGATAATATGTTCATGACATACATGCATATTTATATTTACTGTGTCTTACAACTACCTCATCCTTGCATCCTCCCTCACCCTGCGTCTTCCATGCCACCCTGCACCAACCCCTTCTCACCCTGTGTCTTTCTCCTCACCATGTACCAACCCTTTTTAACACTGCATCCCACGCCCCCCTGCACCAACCGCCTCTCACTCTGCATCCTCCAACCCCTTCACCAAACCCCTCTCACCCTGAGTCTTCACTCCTCCTGTGTCCTCTCACCATGCATCAACCCCCTAACCCTGCATTCTGCACCCCCCTTCACCAACCCCCTCCACCCTGCATCTTCCCTTAACCAGCACCAACCCCCTCTCACCCTACACCAACCCACTCTCACCCTGTGTCTTCCCTCACCCTGCATCCTCCACCCCCCTTCACCAAACCCCTCTTACCTCCACCACCCCCTCTCACCCTGCAAACGCCACCCCCTGCACCAAACCCCTCTCACCCTGCACCTACCCCATCTCACCCTGCATCCACTGCCCCCCTGCACCAACCCCCTCTCACCCTATGTCCTCTGCCCCCTTCATTTACCCCATCTCACCCTACATTTTCCCTCACCCTGCACCAACCCATTCTCAGCCTACACCAACCCACTCTAACCCTGTGTCTATCCTCACCGCCTGTCCTCTTACCAAGCACCAACCCCCTCACACCCTACACCAATCCACTCTCACCCTGTGTCTTCCCTCACCCTGTGTCCTCTCACCTCTCACTGATTCCCACATCCCCCTGCATAAACCCCCTCTCACCTTGCATCCTCAGCCCCCCTTCAGCAAAACCCTCTTACCCTGCACCAACCCTCTCTCACTCTGCATACTCCACCCCCCGCAACAATCCTCTCTCACCCTGCACGAACCCCATCTCACCCTGCATCCACTGCCTCCCTGCACCAACCCCATCTCACCCAGCATTTTCCCTTTCCCTGCAACAACCCCCTCTAACCCTGCATTCTCCACTCCCCTTCACCAACCCCCTCTCACCCTGCATCCTCAGCCCCCCTTCACCAAACCCCTCTTACCCTCCACCACCCCACTCTCACCCTGCAAACTCTAGAACCTAAATTCATAAAGCTATAAACATAATGTATGGAAGAGAGTCTATGACAAACATACATACCCCCTATTCATCAACCCCTTCTCACCCGGTGTCTTCCCGCACCCTGCGCCAACCCTCTCAAACCATGCATCCCATGCCCCCCTGCACCAACCCACTCTCACACTGCATCCTCCACCCCATTCACCAAATACATCTCACCTCTCTAACCCTGCATACTCCGCCCCCCTGCACCAAACCCCTCTCACCCTGCACCAACCCCCTCACACCCTGCATCCTCCACCCCTTCACCAAACCCCTCTTAACTCCACCACGCCCTCTCACCTTGCAAACTCCACCCCCTGCACCAAACCACTCTCACCCTGCACCAACCCCATCTCACCCTGCATCCACTGCCCCCCTGCACCAACCCCCTCTCACCCTATGTCCTCTGCCCCCTTCACTAACCCCATCTCACCCTACATTTTCCCTCACCCTGCACCACCCCAATCTCACCCTACACCAACCCAATCTCACCCTACACCAACCCACTCTCACCCTGTGTCTATCCTCACCCCCTGTCCTCTCACCCTGCACCAACCCTCTCTAACCCTGCATCCCACGCCCCCTACACCAACCCCCTCTCACCTTGCATCCTCAGCCCCCCTTCACCAAACCCCTCTTACCCTCCACCACCCCACTCTCACCCTGCAAACTCCAGAACCTAAATTCATCATGCTATAAACATAATGTATAGAAGAGAGTCTATAACAAACATACATATTTGATAAATATGCATGTATGCCAGGAAAATATTATCGCGCCTCCTTACCTGTTGCAGGTAGCTGCTCCTGCCTTTGGACCTTTAGAATATGCTGTAGTAAAGTCGACATCACAGTAGTCTAGAGATGTAGCTGGCTAAGTCGTTGACATTACAATTCATTTGTGGAGAAGAGTCCTACCTGAAAAAAATAGGAAAGGGGCGCGATAATATGTTCATGACATACATGCATATTTATATTTACTGTGTCTTACAACTACCTCATCCCTGCATCCTCCCTCACCCTGCGTCTTCCATGCCACCCTGCATCCTCCCTCACCCTGCACCAACCCCTTCTCACCCTGTGTCTTTCTCCTCACCATGTACCAACCCTTTTTAACACCGCATCCCACGCCCCCCTGCACCAACCGCCTCTCACTCTGCATCCTCCAACCCCTTCACCAAACCCTTCTCACCCTGAGTCTTCACTCCTCCTGTGTCCTCTCACCATGCATCAACCCCCTCACCCTGCATTCTGCGCCCCCCTTCACCAACCCCCTCCACCCTGCATCTTCCCTCAACCAGCACCAACCCCCTCTCACCCTACACCAACCCACTCTCACCCTGTGTCTTCCCTCACCCTGCATCCCACACCCCCTGCATCAACCCCTTCTCACCTTGCATCCTCAGCCCCCCTTCAGCAAACCCCTCTTACCCTGCACCAACTCTCTCTCACCCTGCATTCACTGCCCCCCTGCACCAACCCCCTCTCACCCTGCATTCTCCACTTCCCTTCACCAACCCCATCTCACCCAGCATTTTCCCTCACCATGCAACAACCCCTCTAACCCTGCATTCTCCACTCCCCTTCACCAACACCATCTCACCCTGCATCCTCAGACCCCCTTCACCAAACCCCTCTTACCCTCCACCACCCCACTCTCACCCTGCAGACTCTAGAACCTAAATTCATCAAGCTATAAACATAATGTATGGAAGAGAGTCTATAACAAACATACATACCCCCTATTCATCAACCCCTTCTCACCCGGTGTCTTCCCTCACCCTGCGCCAACCCTCTCAAACCATGCATCCCATGCACCCCTGCACCAACCCACTCTCACACTGCATCCTCCACCCCCTTCACCAAACACCTCTCACCCTGCACCAACCCTCTCTAACCCTGCATACTCCGCCCCCCTGCACCAAACCCCTCTCACCCTGCACCAACCCCCTCACGCCCTGCATCCTCCACCCCCTTCACCAAACCCCTCTTACCCTCCACCACCCCCCTCTCACCCTGCAAACCCCGCCCCCCTGCACCAACCCCCTCTCACCCTGCATTCTCCACTTCCCTTCACCATCCCCATTTCACCCAGCATTTTCCCTCACCCTGCACCAACCCCCTCTAACCCTGCATTCTCCACTCCCCTTGACCAACCCCCTCTCACCCTGCATCCTCAGCCCCCCTTCACCAAACCCGTCTTACTCTCCACCACCCTACTCTCCCCCTGCAAACTCTAGAACCTAAATTCATCAAGCTATAAACATAATGTATGGAAGAGAGTCTATATCAAACATACATACCCCCTATTCATCAACCCCTTCTCACCCTGCGCCAACCCTCTCAAACCCTGCATCCTATGCCCCCCTGCACCAACCCACTCTCACACTGCATCCTCCACCCCCTTCATCAAACACCTCTCACCCTGCACCAACCCCCTCACGCCCTGCATCCTCCACCCCCCTTCACCAAACCCCTCTTACCCTCCACCACCCCCCTCTCACCCTGCAAACTCCGCCTCCCTGCACCAAACCCCTCTCACCCTGCACCAACCCCTTCTCACCCTGCAAACCCCGCCCAACTGCACCAACCCCCTCTCACCCTATGTCCTCTGCCCCCTTCACTTACCCCATCTCACCCTATATTTTCCCTCACCCTGCACCAACCCAATCTCACCCTACACCAGCCCACTCTAACCCTGTGTTTATCCTCACCACCTGTCCTCTCACACTGCACCAACCCCCTCACACCCTACACCAATCCACTCTCACCCTGTGTCTTCCCTCACTGTGTCCTCTCACCCTGCATCCCACGTCATCCTGCATCAACCCCCTCTCACCTTGCATCCTCAGCCCCCCTTCAGCAACCCCTCTTACCCTGCACCAACCATTTATCACCCTGCATCCTCAGCCTCCCTGCACCAACCCCTCTCACCGTGTTTCCCATATCACCCTGCATCTTCTCTCCCTGCACAAATTCCTTCTCGCCCTGTGCCAACCCCCTCTCTCCTTGCATCCTCTGCCACCCTGCATAAACGCCCTCTCACCCTGCGTACTACACCCCATTCACCAACCCCTTCTCACCTTGCATCCTCAGCCCCCTTCACCAAACCCCTCTTACCCTCCACCACCCCTCTCTCACCCTGCAAACTCTAGAACCTAAATTCATCAAGCTATAAACATAATGTATAGAAGAGAGTCTATAACAAACATACATACCCCCTATTCACCAACCCCCTCTCACCCTATGTCCTTTGCCCCCTTCACTTACCCCATCTCACCCTACATTTTCCCTCACCCTGCACCAACCCAATCTCACCCTACACCAACCCACTCTAACCCTGTGTCTATCCTCACCACCTGTCCTCTCCCCCTGCACCAACCACCTCACACCCTACACCAATCCACTCTCACGCTGTGTCTTCCCTAACCCTGTGTCCTCTCACCCTGCATCCAACGTCCCCCTGCATCAACCCCCAGTCACCTTGCATCCTCAGCCCCCCTTCAGCAACCCCTCTTACCCTGCACCAACTCTCACCCTGCATACTCCGCCCCATCCCCGCACCAAACCCCTCTCACCCTGCACGAACCCCATCTCACCGTGCATCCACTGCCCCCCTGCACCAACCCCCTCTCACCCTGCATTCTCCACTTCCCTTCAACAACCCCATCTCACCCAGCATTTTCCCTCACCCTGCAACAACCCCCTCTAACCCTGCATTCTCCACCCCCCTTCACCAACCCCCTCTCACCCTGCATCCTCAGCCCCCCTTCACCAAACCCCTCTTACCCTCCACCACCCCACTCTCACCCTGCAAACTCTAGAACCTAAATTCATCAAGCTATAAACATAATGTATGGAAGAGAGTCTATAACAAACATACATACCCCCTATTCATCAACAACTTCTCACCCGGTGTCTTCCCTCACCCTGCGCCAACCCTCTCAAACCCTGCATCCCATGCCCCCCTGCACCAACCCACTCTCACACTGCATACTCCACCCCCTTCACCAAACACCTCTCACCCTGCACCAACCCTCTCTAACCCTGCATACTCCGCCCCCCTGCACCAAACCCCTCTCACCCTGCACCAACCCCCTCACACCCTGCATCCTCCACCCCCTTCACCAAACCCCCTTACCCTCCACCACCCCCCTCTCACCCTGAAAACTCTGCCTCCCTGCACCAAACCCCTCTCACCCTGCACCAACCCCATCTCACCGTGCATCCACTGCCCCCCCTGCACCAACCCACTCTCACCCTATGTCCTCTGCCCCCTTCACTTACCCCATCTCACCCTACATTTTCCCTCACCCTGCACCAACCCAATCTCACCCTACACCAACCCACTCTAACCCTGTGTCTATCCTCACCACCTGTCCTCTCCCCCTGCACCAACCACCTCACACCCTACACCAATCCACTCTCACGCTGTGTCTTCCCTAACCCTGTGTCCTCTCACCCTGCATCCAACGTCCCCCTGCATCAACCCCCACTCACCTTGCATCCTCAGCCCCCCTTCAGCAACCCCTCTTACCCTGCACCAACTCTCTCTCACCCTGCATACTCCGCCCCCCTGCACCAAACCCCTCTCACCCTGCACGAACCCCATCTCACCGTGCATCCACTGCCCCCCTGCACCAACCCCCTCTCACCCTGCATTCTCCACTTCCGTTCACCAACCCCATCTCACCCAGCATTTTCCCTCACCCTGCAACAACCCCCTCTAACCCTGCATTCTCCACCCCCCTTCACCAACCCCCTCTCACCCTGCATCCTCAGCCCCCCTTCACCAAACCCCTTTTACCCTCCACCACCCCACTCTCACCCTGCAAACTCTAGAACCTAAATTCATCATGCTATAAACATAATGTATAGAAGAGAGTCTATAACAAACATACATATTTGATAAATATGCATGTATGCCAGGAAGATATTATCGCGCCTCCTTACCTGTTGCAGGTAGCTGCTCCTGCCTTTGGACCTTTAGAATATGCTGTAGGAAAGACGACATCACAGTAGTCTAGAGATGTAGCTGGCTAAGTCGTTGACATTACAATTCATTTGTGGAGAAGAGTCCTACCTGAAAAAAATAGGAAAGGGGCGCGATAATATGTTCATGACATACATGCATATTTATATTTACTGTGTCTTACAACTACCTCATCCTTGCATCCTCCCTCACCCTGCGTCTTCCATGCCACCCTGCACCAACCCCTTCTCACCCTGTGTCTTTCTCCTCACCATGTACCAACCCTTTTTAACACTGCATCCCACGCCCCCCTGCACCAACCGCCTCTCACTCTGCATCCTCCAACCCCTTCACCAAACCCCTCTCACCCTGAGTCTTCACTCCTCCTGTGTCCTCTCACCATGCATCAACCCCCTAACCCTGCATTCTGCACCCCCCTTCACCAACCCCCTCCACCCTGCATCTTCCCTTAACCAGCACCAACCCCCTCTCACCCTACACCAACCCACTCTCACCCTGTGTCTTCCCTCACCCTGCATCCTCCACCCCCCTTCACCAAACCCCTCTTACCTCCACCACCCCCTCTCACCCTGCAAACGCCACCCCCTGCACCAAACCCCTCTCACCCTGCACCTACCCCATCTCACCCTGCATCCACTGCCCCCCTGCACCAACCCCCTCTCACCCTATGTCCTCTGCCCCCTTCATTTACCCCATCTCACCCTACATTTTCCCTCACCCTGCACCAACCCATTCTCAGCCTACACCAACCCACTCTAACCCTGTGTCTATCCTCACCGCCTGTCCTCTTACCAAGCACCAACCCCCTCACACCCTACACCAATCCACTCTCACCCTGTGTCTTCCCTCACCCTGTGTCCTCTCACCTCTCACTGATTCCCACATCCCCCTGCATAAACCCCCTCTCACCTTGCATCCTCAGCCCCCCTTCAGCAAAACCCTCTTACCCTGCACCAACCCTCTCTCACTCTGCATACTCCACCCCCCGCAACAATCCTCTCTCACCCTGCACGAACCCCATCTCACCCTGCATCCACTGCCTCCCTGCACCAACCCCATCTCACCCAGCATTTTCCCTTTCCCTGCAACAACCCCCTCTAACCCTGCATTCTCCACTCCCCTTCACCAACCCCCTCTCACCCTGCATCCTCAGCCCCCCTTCACCAAACCCCTCTTACCCTCCACCACCCCACTCTCACCCTGCAAACTCTAGAACCTAAATTCATAAAGCTATAAACATAATGTATGGAAGAGAGTCTATGACAAACATA
The DNA here is from genome assembly GCF_055691185.1 of Crinia signifera. Taxonomy (NCBI): domain Eukaryota; kingdom Metazoa; phylum Chordata; class Amphibia; order Anura; family Myobatrachidae; genus Crinia; species Crinia signifera. The sequence goes on along the minus strand of NW_028142469.1, from coordinate 45,557 downwards.
CATACCCCCTATTCATCAACCCCTTCTCACCCGGTGTCTTCCCGCACCCTGCGCCAACCCTCTCAAACCATGCATCCCATGCCCCCCTGCACCAACCCACTCTCACACTGCATCCTCCACCCCATTCACCAAATACATCTCACCTCTCTAACCCTGCATACTCCGCCCCCCTGCACCAAACCCCTCTCACCCTGCACCAACCCCCTCACACCCTGCATCCTCCACCCCTTCACCAAACCCCTCTTAACTCCACCACGCCCTCTCACCTTGCAAACTCCACCCCCTGCACCAAACCACTCTCACCCTGCACCAACCCCATCTCACCCTGCATCCACTGCCCCCCTGCACCAACCCCCTCTCACCCTATGTCCTCTGCCCCCTTCACTAACCCCATCTCACCCTACATTTTCCCTCACCCTGCACCACCCCAATCTCACCCTACACCAACCCAATCTCACCCTACACCAACCCACTCTCACCCTGTGTCTATCCTCACCCCCTGTCCTCTCACCCTGCACCAACCCTCTCTAACCCTGCATCCCACGCCCCCTACACCAACCCCCTCTCACCTTGCATCCTCAGCCCCCCTTCACCAAACCCCTCTTACCCTCCACCACCCCACTCTCACCCTGCAAACTCCAGAACCTAAATTCATCATGCTATAAACATAATGTATAGAAGAGAGTCTATAACAAACATACATATTTGATAAATATGCATGTATGCCAGGAAAATATTATCGCGCCTCCTTACCTGTTGCAGGTAGCTGCTCCTGCCTTTGGACCTTTAGAATATGCTGTAGTAAAGTCGACATCACAGTAGTCTAGAGATGTAGCTGGCTAAGTCGTTGACATTACAATTCATTTGTGGAGAAGAGTCCTACCTGAAAAAAATAGGAAAGGGGCGCGATAATATGTTCATGACATACATGCATATTTATATTTACTGTGTCTTACAACTACCTCATCCCTGCATCCTCCCTCACCCTGCGTCTTCCATGCCACCCTGCATCCTCCCTCACCCTGCACCAACCCCTTCTCACCCTGTGTCTTTCTCCTCACCATGTACCAACCCTTTTTAACACCGCATCCCACGCCCCCCTGCACCAACCGCCTCTCACTCTGCATCCTCCAACCCCTTCACCAAACCCTTCTCACCCTGAGTCTTCACTCCTCCTGTGTCCTCTCACCATGCATCAACCCCCTCACCCTGCATTCTGCGCCCCCCTTCACCAACCCCCTCCACCCTGCATCTTCCCTCAACCAGCACCAACCCCCTCTCACCCTACACCAACCCACTCTCACCCTGTGTCTTCCCTCACCCTGCATCCCACACCCCCTGCATCAACCCCTTCTCACCTTGCATCCTCAGCCCCCCTTCAGCAAACCCCTCTTACCCTGCACCAACTCTCTCTCACCCTGCATTCACTGCCCCCCTGCACCAACCCCCTCTCACCCTGCATTCTCCACTTCCCTTCACCAACCCCATCTCACCCAGCATTTTCCCTCACCATGCAACAACCCCTCTAACCCTGCATTCTCCACTCCCCTTCACCAACACCATCTCACCCTGCATCCTCAGACCCCCTTCACCAAACCCCTCTTACCCTCCACCACCCCACTCTCACCCTGCAGACTCTAGAACCTAAATTCATCAAGCTATAAACATAATGTATGGAAGAGAGTCTATAACAAACATACATACCCCCTATTCATCAACCCCTTCTCACCCGGTGTCTTCCCTCACCCTGCGCCAACCCTCTCAAACCATGCATCCCATGCACCCCTGCACCAACCCACTCTCACACTGCATCCTCCACCCCCTTCACCAAACACCTCTCACCCTGCACCAACCCTCTCTAACCCTGCATACTCCGCCCCCCTGCACCAAACCCCTCTCACCCTGCACCAACCCCCTCACGCCCTGCATCCTCCACCCCCTTCACCAAACCCCTCTTACCCTCCACCACCCCCCTCTCACCCTGCAAACCCCGCCCCCCTGCACCAACCCCCTCTCACCCTGCATTCTCCACTTCCCTTCACCATCCCCATTTCACCCAGCATTTTCCCTCACCCTGCACCAACCCCCTCTAACCCTGCATTCTCCACTCCCCTTGACCAACCCCCTCTCACCCTGCATCCTCAGCCCCCCTTCACCAAACCCGTCTTACTCTCCACCACCCTACTCTCCCCCTGCAAACTCTAGAACCTAAATTCATCAAGCTATAAACATAATGTATGGAAGAGAGTCTATATCAAACATACATACCCCCTATTCATCAACCCCTTCTCACCCTGCGCCAACCCTCTCAAACCCTGCATCCTATGCCCCCCTGCACCAACCCACTCTCACACTGCATCCTCCACCCCCTTCATCAAACACCTCTCACCCTGCACCAACCCCCTCACGCCCTGCATCCTCCACCCCCCTTCACCAAACCCCTCTTACCCTCCACCACCCCCCTCTCACCCTGCAAACTCCGCCTCCCTGCACCAAACCCCTCTCACCCTGCACCAACCCCTTCTCACCCTGCAAACCCCGCCCAACTGCACCAACCCCCTCTCACCCTATGTCCTCTGCCCCCTTCACTTACCCCATCTCACCCTATATTTTCCCTCACCCTGCACCAACCCAATCTCACCCTACACCAGCCCACTCTAACCCTGTGTTTATCCTCACCACCTGTCCTCTCACACTGCACCAACCCCCTCACACCCTACACCAATCCACTCTCACCCTGTGTCTTCCCTCACTGTGTCCTCTCACCCTGCATCCCACGTCATCCTGCATCAACCCCCTCTCACCTTGCATCCTCAGCCCCCCTTCAGCAACCCCTCTTACCCTGCACCAACCATTTATCACCCTGCATCCTCAGCCTCCCTGCACCAACCCCTCTCACCGTGTTTCCCATATCACCCTGCATCTTCTCTCCCTGCACAAATTCCTTCTCGCCCTGTGCCAACCCCCTCTCTCCTTGCATCCTCTGCCACCCTGCATAAACGCCCTCTCACCCTGCGTACTACACCCCATTCACCAACCCCTTCTCACCTTGCATCCTCAGCCCCCTTCACCAAACCCCTCTTACCCTCCACCACCCCTCTCTCACCCTGCAAACTCTAGAACCTAAATTCATCAAGCTATAAACATAATGTATAGAAGAGAGTCTATAACAAACATACATACCCCCTATTCACCAACCCCCTCTCACCCTATGTCCTTTGCCCCCTTCACTTACCCCATCTCACCCTACATTTTCCCTCACCCTGCACCAACCCAATCTCACCCTACACCAACCCACTCTAACCCTGTGTCTATCCTCACCACCTGTCCTCTCCCCCTGCACCAACCACCTCACACCCTACACCAATCCACTCTCACGCTGTGTCTTCCCTAACCCTGTGTCCTCTCACCCTGCATCCAACGTCCCCCTGCATCAACCCCCAGTCACCTTGCATCCTCAGCCCCCCTTCAGCAACCCCTCTTACCCTGCACCAACTCTCACCCTGCATACTCCGCCCCATCCCCGCACCAAACCCCTCTCACCCTGCACGAACCCCATCTCACCGTGCATCCACTGCCCCCCTGCACCAACCCCCTCTCACCCTGCATTCTCCACTTCCCTTCAACAACCCCATCTCACCCAGCATTTTCCCTCACCCTGCAACAACCCCCTCTAACCCTGCATTCTCCACCCCCCTTCACCAACCCCCTCTCACCCTGCATCCTCAGCCCCCCTTCACCAAACCCCTCTTACCCTCCACCACCCCACTCTCACCCTGCAAACTCTAGAACCTAAATTCATCAAGCTATAAACATAATGTATGGAAGAGAGTCTATAACAAACATACATACCCCCTATTCATCAACCCCTTCTCACCCGGTGTCTTCCCTCACCCTGCGCCAACCCTCTCAAACCCTGCATCCCATGCCCCCCTGCACCAACCCACTCTCACACTGCATACTCCACCCCCTTCACCAAACACCTCTCACCCTGCACCAACCCTCTCTAACCCTGCATACTCCGCCCCCCTGCACCAAACCCCTCTCACCCTGCACCAACCCCCTCACACCCTGCATCCTCCACCCCCCTTCACCAAACCCCTCTTACCCTCCACCACCCCCCTCTCACCCTGAAAACTCTGCCTCCCTGCACCAAACCCCTCTCACCCTGCACCAACCCCATCTCACCCTGCATCCACTGCCCCACTGCACAAACCCCACTCAGCCTATTTCCTCCGCCCTCTTCACTTACCCCCACTCGCTCTACATTTTCCCTCACCCTGCACCAACCCATTCTCAGCCTACACCAACCCACTCTAACCCTGTGTCTATCCTCACCGCCTGTCCTCTCACCATGCACCAACCCCCTCATACCCTACACCAATCCACTCTCACCCTGTGTCTTCCCTCACCCTGTGTCCTCTCACCTCTCACTGCATCCCACATCCCCCTGCATAAACCCCCTCTCACCTTGCATCCTCAGCCCCCCTTCACCAAACCCCTCTTACCCTCTACCACCCCACTCTCACCCTGCAAACCCTATAACCTAAATTCATCAAGCTATAAACATAATGTATGGAAGAGAGTCTATGACAAACATACATACCCCCTATTCATCAACCCCTTCTCACCCGGTGTCTTCCCGCACCCTGCGCCAACCCTCTCAAACCCTGCATCCCATGCCCCCCTTCACCAACTAACTCTCACACTGCATCCTCCACCCCATTCGCCAAATACATCTCACCCTCTCTAACCCTGCATACTCCGCCCCCCTGCACCAAACCCCTCTCACCCTGCACCAACCCCCTCACACCCTGCATCCTCCACCCCCCTTCACCAAACCCCTCTTAACTCCACCACCCCCTCTCACCTTGTAAACTCCACCCCCTGCACCAAACCACTCTCACCCTGCACCAACCCCATCTCACCCTGCATCCACTGCCCCCTGCACCAACCCCCTCTCACCCTATGTCCTCTGCCCCCTTCACTAACCCCATCTCACCCTACATTTTCCCTCACCCTGCACCAACCCAATCTCACCCTACACCAACCCAATCTCACCCTACACCAACCCACTCTCACGCTGTGTCTATCCTCACCCCCTGTCCTCTCACCCTGCACCAACCCCCTCTAACCCTGCATCCCACGCCCCCTGCACCAACCCCCTCTCACCTTGCATCCTCAGCCCCCCTTCACCAAACCCCTCTTACCCTCCACCACCCCCCTCTCACCCTGCAAACTCCAGAACCTAAATTCATCATGCTATAAACATAATGTATAGAAGAGAGTCTATAACAAACATACATATTTGATAAATATGCATGTATGCCAGGAAGATATTATCGCGCCTCCTTACCTGTTGCAGGTAGCTGCTCCTGCCTTTGGACCTTTAGAATATGCTGTAGTAAAGACGACATCACAGTAGTCTAGAGATGTAGCTGGCTAAGTCGTTGACATTACAATTCATTTGTGGGGAAGAGTCCTACCTGAAAAAAATAGGAAAGGGGCGCGATAATATGTTCATGACATACATGCATATTTATATTTACTGTGTCTTACAACTACCTCATCCCTGCATCCTCCCTCACCCTGCGTCTTCCATGCCACCCTGCATCCTCCCTCACCCTGCACCAACCCCTTCTCACCCTGTGTCTTTCTCCTCACCATGTACCAACCCTTTTTAACACTGCATCCCACGCCCCCCTGCACCAACCGCCTCTCACTCTGCATCCTCCAACCCCTTCACCAAACCCCTCTCACCCTTAGTCTTCACTCCTCCTGTGTCCTCTCACCATGCATCAACCCCCTCACCCTGCATTCTGTTCCCCCCTTCACCAACCCCCTCCACCCTGCATCTTCCCTCAACCAGCACCAACCCCCTCTCACCCTACACCAACCCACTCTCACCCTGTGTCTTCCCTCACCCTGCATCCCACGCCCCCCTGCATCAACCCCTTCTCACCTTGCATCCTCAGCCCCCCTTCAGCAAACCCCTCTTACCCTGCACCAACTCTCTCTCACCCTGCATTCACTGCCCCCCTGCACCAACCACCTCTCTCCCTGCATTCTCCACTTCCCTTCACCAACCCCATCTCACCCAGCATTTTCCCTCACCATGCAACAACCCCCTCTAACCCTGCATTCTCCACTCCCCTTCACCAACACCATCTCACCCTGCATCCTCAGACCCTCTTCACCAAACCCCTCTTACCCTCCACCACCCCACTCTCACCCTGCAAACTCTAGAACCTAAATTCATCAAGCTATAAACATAATGTATGGAAGAGAGTCTATAAGAAACATACATACCCCCTATTCATCAACCCCTTCTCACCCGGTGTCTTCCCTCACCCTGCGCCAACCCTCTCAAACCCTGCATCCCATGCCCCCCTGCACCAACCCACTCTCACACTGCATACTCCACCCCCTTCACCAAACACCTCTCACCCTGCACCAACCCTCTCTAACCCTGCATACTCCGCCCCCCTGCACCAAACCCCTCTCACCCTGCACCAACCCCCTCACACCCTGCATCCTCCACCCCCCTTCACCAAACCCCTCTTACCCTCCACCACCCCCCTCTCACCCTGAAAACTCTGCCTCCCTGCACCAAACCCCTCTCACCCTGCACCAACCCCATCTCACCCTGCATCCACTGCCCCCCTGCACAAACCCCACTCAGCCTATTTCCTCCGCCCTCTTCACTTACCCCCACTCACTCTACATTTTCCCTCACCCTGCACCAACCCAATCTCACCCTAGACCAACCCACTCTTTCCCTGTGTCTTTCTCCTCACCATGTACCAACCCTTTCTAACACTGCATCCCACGCCCCCCTGCACCAACCGCCTCTCACTCTGCATCCTCCAACCCCTTCAATAAACCCCTCTCACCCTGAGTCTTCACTCCTCCTGTGTCCTCTCACCATGCATCAACCCCCTCACCCTGCATTCTGCGCCCCCCTTCACCAACCCCCTCCACCCTGCATCTTCCCTCAACCTGCACCAACCCCCTCTCACCATACACCAACCCACTCTCACCCTGTGTCTTCCCTCACCCTGCATCCCACGCCCCCCTGCATCAACCCCTTCTCACCTTGCATCCTCAGCCCCCCTTCAGCAAACCCCTCTTACCCTGCACCAACTCTCTCTCACCCTGCATTCACTGCCCCCCTGCACCAACCCCCTCTCACCCTGCATTCTCCACTTCCCTTCACCAACCCCATCTCACCCAGCATTTTCCCTCACCCTGCAACAACCCCCTCTAAACCTGCATTCTCCACTCCCCTCCACCAACCCCAACTCACCCTGCATCCTCAGCCCCCCTTCACCAAACCCCTCTTAACCTCCACCACCCCACTCTCACCCTGCAAACTCTAGAACCTAAATTCATCAAGCTATAAACATAATGTATGGAAGAGAGTCTATAACTAACATACATACCCTCTATTCATCAACCCCTTCTCACCCGGTGTCTTCCCTCACCCTGCGCCAACCCTCTCAAACCCTGCATCCCATGCCCCCCTGCACCAACCCACTCTCACACTGCATCCTCCACCCCCTTCACCAAACACCTCTCACCCTGCACCAACCCTCTCTAACCCTGCATACTCCGCCCCCCTGCACCAAACCCCTCTCACCCTGCACCAACCCCCTCACACCCTGCATCCTCCACCCCCCTTCACCAAACCCCTCTTACCTCCACCACCCCCTCTCACCCTGCAAACGCCACCCCCCTGCACCAACCCCATCTCACCCTGAATCCACTGCCCCCCTGCACCAACCCCCTCTCACCCTATGTCCTCTGCCCCCTTCACTTACCCCATCTCATCCTACATTTTCCCTCACCCTGCACCAACCCATTCTCAGCCTACACCAACCCACTCTAACCCTGTGTCTATCCTCACCGCCTGTCCTCTCACCATGCACCAACCCCCTCACACCCTACACCAATCCACTCTCACCCTGTGTCTTCCCTCACCCTGTGTCCTCTCACCTCTCACTGCATCCCACATCCCCCTGCATAAACCCCCTCTCACCTTGCATCCTCAGCCCCCCTTCAGCAAAATCCTCTTACCCTGCACCAACCCTCTCTCACCCTGCATACTCCGCCCCCTGCACCAATCCTCTCTCACCCTGCACGAACCCCATCTCACCCTGCATCCACTGCCCCCCTGCACCAACCCCATCTCACCCAGCATTTTCCCTTACCCTGCAACAACCCCCTCTAACCCTGCATTCTCCACTCCCCTTCACCAACCACCTCTCACCCTGCATCCTCAGCCCCCCTTCACCAAACCCCTCTTACCCTCCACCACCCCACTCTCACCCTGCAAACTCTAGAACCTAAATTCATCAAGCTATAAACATAATGTATGGAAGAGAGTCTATGACAAACATACATACCCCCTATTCATCAACACCTTCTCACCCGGTGTCTTCCCACACCCTGCGCCAACCCTCTCAAACCCTGCATCCCATGCCCCCCTGCACCAACCCACTCTCACACTGCATCCTCCACCCCATTCACCAAATACATCTCACCTCTCTAACCCTGCATACTCTGCCCCCCTGCACCAAACCCTTCTCACCCTGCACCAACCCCCTCACACCCTGCATCCTCCACCCCCCTTCACCAAACCCCTCTTAACTCCACCACCCCCTCTCACCTTGAAAACTCCACCCCCTGAACCAAACCACTCTCACCCTGCAACAACCCCATCTCACCCTGCATCCACTGCCCCCCTGCACCAACCCCCTCTCACCCTATGTACTCTGCCCCCTTCACTAACCACATCTCACTCTACATTTTCCCTCACCCTGCACCACCCCAATCTCACCCTACACCAACCCAATCTCACCCTACACCAACCCACTCTCACCCTGTGTCTATCCTCACCCCGTCCTCTCACCCTGCACCAACCCTCTCTAACCCTGCATCCCACGCCCCCTGCACCAACCCCCTCTCACCTTGCATCCTCAGCCCCCCTTCACCAAACCCCTCTTACCCTCCACCACCCCCCTCTCACCCTGCAAACTCCAGAACCTAAATTCATCATGCTATAAACATAATGTATAGAAGAGAGTCTATAACAAACATACATATTTGATAAATATGCATGTATGCCAGGAAGATATTATCGCGCCTCCTTACCTGTTGCAGGTAGCTGCTCCTGCCTTTGGACCTTTAGAATATGCTGTAGTAAAGACGACATCACAGTAGTCTAGAGATGTAGCTGGCTAAGTTGTTGACATTACAATTCATTTGTGGAGAAGAGTCCTTCCTGAAAAAAATAGGAAAGGGGCGCGATAATATGTTCATGACATACATGCATATTTATATTTACTGTGTCTTACAACTACCTCATCCCTGCATCCTCCCTCACCCTGCATCTTCCATGCCACCCTGCATCCTCCCTCACCCTGCACCAACCCTTTCTCACCCTGTGTCTTTCTCCTCACCATGTACCAACCCTTTCTAACACTGCATCCCACGCCCCCCTGCACCAACCGCCTCTCACTCTGCATCCTCCAACCCCTTCACCAAACCCCTCTCACCCTGAGTCTTCACTCCTCCTGTGTCCTCTCACCATGCATCAACCCCCTCACCCTGCATTCTGCGCCCCCCTTCACCAACCCCCTCCACCCTGCATCTTCCCTCAACCAGCACCAACCCCCTCTCACCCTACACCAACCCACTCTCACCCTGTGTCTTCCCTCACCCTGCATCCCACACCCCCTGCATCAACTCATTCTCACCTTGCATCCTCAGCCCCCCTTCAGCAAACCCCTCTTACCCTGCACCAACTCTCTCTCACCCTACATTCACTCACTGCCCCCCTGCACCAACCCCCTCTCACCCTGCATTCTCCACTTCCCTTCACCAACCCCATCTCACCCAGCATTTTCCCTCACCCTGCAAAAACCCCCTCTAACCCTGCATTCTCCACTCCCCTTCACCAACCCCATCTCACCTTGCATCCTTAGACCCCCTTCACCAAACCCCTCTTACCCTCCACCACCCCACTCTCACCCTGCAAACTCTAGAACCTAAATTCATCAAGCTATAAACATAATGTATGGAAGAGAGTCTATAACAAACATACCTACCCCCTATTCATCAACCCCTGCTCACCCGGTGTCTTCCCTCACCCTGCGCCAACCCTCTCAAACCCTGCAACCCATGCCCCCCTGCACCAACCCACTCTTACACTGCATCCTCCACCCCCTTCACCAAACACCTCTCACCCTGCACCAACCCTCTCTAACCCTGCATACTCCGCCCACTGCACCAAACCCCTCTCACCCTGCACCAACCCCCTCACACCCTGCATCCTCCACCCCCCTTCACCAAACCCCTCTTAACTCCACCACCCCCTCTCACCTTGTAAACTCCACCCCCTGCACCAAACCACTCTCACCCTGCACCAACCCCATCTCATCCTGCATCCACTGCCCCCCTGCACCAACCCCCTCTCACCCTATGTCCTCTGCCCCCTTCACTAACCCCATCTCACCCTACATTTTCCCTCACCCTGCACCAACCCAATCTCACCCTACACCAACCCAATCTCACCCTACACCAACCCAATCTCACCCTGTGTCTATCCTCACCCCCTGTCCTCTCACCCTACACCAACCCCCTCTAACCCTGCATTCTCCACTCCCCTTCACCAACACCATCTCACCCTGCATCCTCAGACCCCCTTCACCAAACCCCTCTTACCCTCCACCACCCCACTCCCACCCTGCAAACTCTAGAACCTAAATTAATCAAGCTATAAACATAATGTATGGAAGAGAGTCTATAACAAACATACATACCCCCTATTCATCAACCCCTTCTCACCCGGTGTCTTCCCTCACCCTGCGCCAACCCTCTCAAACCCTGCATCCCATGCCCCCCTGCACCAACCCACTCTCACACTGCATACTCCACCCCCTTCACCAAACACCTCTCACCCTGCACCAACCCTCTCTAACCCTGCATACTCCGCCCCCCTGCACCAAACCCCTCTCACCCTGCACCAACCCCCACACACCCTGCATCCTCCACCCCCTTCACCAAACCCCTCTTACCCTCCACCACCCCCCTCACCCTGAAAACTCCGCCTCCCTGCACCAAACCCCTCTCACCCTGCACCAACCCCATCTCACCGTGCATCCACTGCCCCCCTGCACCAACCCACTCTCACCCTATGTCCTCTGCCCCCTTCACTTACCCCATCTCACCGTACATTTTCCCTCACCGTGCACCAACCCAATCTCACCCTACACCAACCCACTATAACCCTGTGTCTATACTCACCACCTGTCCTCTCCCCCTGCACCAACCACCTCACACCCTACACCAATCCACTCTCACGCTGTGTCTTCCCTAACCCTGTGTGCTCTCACCCTGCATCCAACGTCCCCCTGCATCAACCCCCACTCACCTTGCATCCTCAGCCCCCCTTCAGCAAACCCCTCTTACCCTGCACCAACCCTCTCTCACCCTGCATACTCCATCCCCCCGCACCAAACCCCTCTCACCCTGCACGAACCCCATCTCACCGTGCATCCACAGCCCCCCTGCACCAACCCCCTCTCACCCTGCATTCTCCACTTCCCTTCACCATCCCCATCTCACCCAGCATTTTCCCTCACCCTGCAACAACCCCCTCTAACCCTGCATTCTCCACCCTCCTTCACCAACCCCCTCTCACCCTGCATCCTCAGCCCCCCTTCACCAAACCCCTCTTACCCTCCACCACCCTACTCTCACTCTGCAAACTCTAGAACCTAAATTCATCAAGCTATAAACATAATGTATGGAAGAGAGTCTATAACAAACATACATACCGCCTATTCATCAACCCCTTCTCACCCGGTGTCTTCCCTCACCCTGCGCCAAGCCTCTCAAACCCTGCATCCTATGCCCCCCTGCACCAACCCACTCTCACACTGCATCCTCCACCCCCTTCACCAAACACCTCTCACCCTGCACCAACCCTCTCTAACCCTGCATACTCCGCCCCCCCTGCACCAAACCCCTCTCACCCTGCACCAACCCCCTCTCACCCTGCATCCTCCACCCCCCTTCACCAAACCCCTCTTACCCTCCACCACCCCCCTCTCACCCTGCAAACTCCGCCCCCCTGCACCAACCCCCTCTCACCCTGCAATCTCCACTTCCCTTCACCATCCCCATCTCACCCAGCATTTTCCCTCACCCTGCAACAACCCCCTCTAACCCTGCATTCTCCACTCCCCTTGACCAACCTCCTCTCACTCTGCATCCTCAGCCCCCTTCACCAAACCCCTCTTACCCTCCACCACCCCCATCTCACCCTGCAAACTCCAGAACCTAAATTCATCATGCTATAAACATAATGTATAGAAGAGAGTCTATAACAAACATACAAACATACATATTTGATAAATATGCATGTATGCCAGGAAGATATTATCGCGCCTCCTTACCTGTTGCAGGTAGCTGCTCCTGCCTTTGGACCTTTAGAATATGCTGTAGGAAAGACGACATCACAGTAGTCTAGAGATGTAGCTGGCTAAGTCGTTGACATTACAATTCATTTGTGGAGAAGAGTCCTACCTGAAAAAAATAGGAAAGGGGCGCGATAATATGTTCATGACATACATGCATATTTATATTTACTGTGTCTTACAACTACCTCATCCCTGCATCCTCCCTCACCCTGCGTCTTCCATGCCACCCTGCATCCTCCCTCACCCTGCACCAACCCCTTCTCACCCTGTGTCTTTCTCCTCACCATGTACCAACCCTTTTTAACACTGCATCCCACGCCCCCCTGCACCAACCGCCTCTCACTCTAAATCCTCCAACCCCTTCACCAAACCCCTCTCACCCTGAGTCTTCACTCCTCCTGTGTCCTCTCACCATGCATCAACCCCCTCACCCTGCATTCTGCGCCCCCCTTCACCAACCCCCTCCACCCTGCATCTTCCCTCAACCAGCACCAACCCCCTCTCACCCTACACCAACCCACTCTCACCCTGTGTCTTCCCTCACCCTGCATCCCACGCCCCCCTGCATCAACCCCTTCTCACCTTGCATCCTCAGCCCCCCTTCAGCAAACCCCTCTTACCCTGCACCAACTCTCTCTCACCCTGCATTCACTGCCCCCCTGCACCAACCCCCTCTCACCCTGCATTCTCCACCCACCTTCACCACCCCCCTCTTACCCTCCACCACCCCCCTCTCACCCTGCAAACTCCGCCCCCCTGCACCAACCCCCTCTCACCCTGCATCCTCCACCCACCTTCACCACCCCCCTCTTACCCTCCACCACCCCCCTCTCACCCTGCAAACTCCGCCCCCCTGCACCAACCCCCTCTCACCCTGCATTCTCCACTTCCCTTCACCAACCCCATCTCACACAGCATTTTCCCTCACCATGCAACAACCCCCTCTAACCCTGCATTCTCCACTCCCCTTCACCAACACCATCTCACCCTGCATCCTCAGACCCCCTTCACCAAACCCCTCTTACCCTCCACCACCCCACTCCCACCCTGCAAACTCTAGAACCTAAATTCATCAAGCTATAAACATAATGTATGGAAGAGAGTCTATAACAAAAATACATACCCCCTATTCATCAACCCCTTCTCACCCGGTGTCTTCCCTCACCTTGCGCAAACCCTCTCAAACCCTGCATTCCATGCCCCCCTGCACCAACCCACTCTCACACTGCATACTCCACCCCCTTCACCAAACACCTCTCACCCTGCACCAACCCTCTCTAACCCTGCATACTCCGCCCCCCTGCACCAAACCCCTCTCACCCTGCACCAACCCCCTCACACCCTGTATCCTCCACCCCCTTCACCAACCCCTTCTTACCCTCCACCACCCCCCTCTCACCCTGAAAACTCCGCCTCCCTGCACCAAACCCCTCTCACCCTGCACCAACCCCATCTCACCGTGCATCCACTGCCCCCCTGCACCAACCCACTCTCACCCTATGTCCTCTGCCCCCTTCACTTACCCCATCTCACCCTACATTTTCCCTCACCGTGCACCAACCCAATCTCACCCTACACCAACCCACTCTAACCCTGTGTCTATCCTCACCACCTGTCCTCTCCCCCTGCACCAACCACCTCACACCCTACACCAATCCACTCTCACGCTGTGTCTTCCCTAACCCTGTGTCCTCTCACCCTGCATCCAACGTCCCCCTGCATCAACCCCCACTCACCTTGCATCCTCAGCCCCCCTTCAGCAACCCCTCTTACCCTGCACCAACTCTCTCTCACCCTGCATACTCCGCCCCCCTGCACCAAACCCCTCTCACCCTGCACGAACCCCATCTCACCGTGCATCCACTGCCCCCCTGCACCAACCCCCTCTCACCCTGCATTCTCCACTTCCCTTCACCAACCTCATCTCACCCAGCATTTTCCCTCACCCTGCAACAACCCCCTCTAACCCTGCATTCTCCACCCCCCTTCACCAACCCCCTCTCAACCTGCATCCTCAGCCCCCCTTCACCAAACCCCTCTTACCCTCCACCACCCCACTCTCACCCTGCAAACTCTAGAACCTAAATTCATCAAGCTATAAACATAATGTATGGAAGAGAGTCTATAACAAACATACATACCCCCTATTCATCAACCCCTTCTCAGTGTCTTCCCTCACCCTGCGCCAACCCTCTCAAACCCTGCATCCCATGCCCCCTTGCACCAACCCACTCTCACACTGCATCCTCCACCCCCTTCACCAAACACCTCTCACCCTGCACCAACCCTCTCTAACCCTGCATACTCCGCCCCCCCCCCCTGCACCAAACCCCTCTCACCCAGCACCACCCCCTCACACCCTGCATCCTCCACCTCCCTTCACCAAACCCCTCTAACCCTCCACCACCCCCCTCTCACCCTGCAAACACCACCTCCCTGCACCAAATCCCTCTCACCCTGCACCAATCCCCTCTCACCCTATGTCCTCTGCCCCCTTCACTTACCCCATCTCACCCTACATTTTCCCTTACCCTGCACCAACCCAATCTCACCCTACACCAACCCACTCTAACCCTGTGTCTATACTCACCACCTGTCCTCTCACCCTGCACCAACCCCCTCACACCCTACACCAATCCACTCTCACCCTGTGTCTTCCCTCACCCTGTGTCCTCTCACCCTGCATCCCACGTCCCCCTGCATCAACCCCCTCTCACCTTGCATCCTCAGCCCCCCTTCAGCAAACCCCTCTTACCCTGCACCAACCCTCTCTCACCCTGCATACTCCATCCCCCCGCACCAAACCCCTCTCACCCTGCACGAACCCCATTTCACCGTGCATCCACAGCCCCCCTGCACCGACCCCCTCTCACCCTGCATTCTCCACTTCCCTTCACCATCCCCATCTCACCCAGCATTTTCCCTCACCCTGCAACAACCCCCTCTAACCCAGCATTCTCCACTCCCCTACACCAACCCCCTTTTACCCTGCATCCTCAGCCCCCCTTCACCAAACCCCTCTTACCCTCCACCACCCCACTCTCACTCTGCAAACTCTAGAACATAAATTCATCAAGCTATAAACATAATGTATGGAAGAGAGTCTATAACAAACATACATACCCCCTATTCATCAACCTCTTCTCACCCGGTGTCTTCCCTCACCCTGCGCCAAGCCTCTCAAACCCTGCATCCTATGCCCCTCTCACCCTGCACCAACCCACTCTCACACTGCATCCTCCACCCCTTCACCAAACACCTCTCACCCTGCACCAACCCTCTCTAACCCTGCATACTCCGCCCCCCTGCACCAAACCCCTCTCACCCTGCACCATCCCCCTCACACAATGCATCCTCCACCTCCCTTCACCAAACCCCTCTTTCCCTCCACCACCCCCCTCTCACCCTGCAAACTCCGCCTCCCTGCACCAAACCCCTCTCACCCTGCACCAACCCCATCTCACCCTGCATCCACTGCCCCCCTGCACCAACCCCCTCTCACCCTATGTCCTCTGCCCCCTTCACTTACCCCATCTCACCCTACATTTTCCCTCACCCTGCACCAACCCAATCTCACCCTACACCAACCCACTCTAACCCTGTGTCTATCCTCACCACCTGTCCTCTCACCCTGCACCAACCCCCTCACACCCTACACTAATCCACTTTCACCCTGTGTCTTCCCTCACCCTGTGTCCTCTCACCCTGCATCCCACGTCCACCTGCATTAACTCCCTCTCACCTTGCATCCTCAGCCCCCCTTCAGCAACCCCTCTTACCCTGCACCAACCCTCTCTCACCCTGCATACTCCGCCCCCCACACCAAACCCCTCTCACCCTGCACGAACCCCATATCACCATGCATCCACTGCCCCCCTGCACCAACCCCCTCTCACCCTGCATTCTCCACTTCCCTTCACCAACCCCATCTCACCCAGCATTTTCCCTCACCCTGCAACAACCCCCTCTAGCCCTGCATTCTCCACTCCCCTTCTCCAACCCCCTCTCACCCTGCATCCTCAGCCCCCCTTCACCAAACCCCTCTTACCCTCCACCACCCCACTCTCACCCTGTAAACTCTAGAACCTAAATTCATCAAGCTATAAACATAATGTATGGAAGAGAGTCTATAAAACATACATACTCCCTATTCATCAAATCCTTCTCACCAGGTGTCTTCCCTCACCCTGTGCCAACCCTCTCCAACCCTGCATCCCATGCCACCCTGCACCAACCCACTCTCACACTGCATCCTCCACCCCCTTCACCAAACAACTCTCACCCTGCACCAACCCTCTCTAACCCTGCACTAAACCCGTCTCACCCTGCACCAACCCACTCACACCCTGCACCAACCCACTCACACCCTGCATCCTCCACCCCCCTTCACCAAACCCCTCTTACCCTCCACCACCCCCCTCTCACCCTGAAAACTCCGCCCCCCTGCACCAACCCCCTCTCACCCTGCATTCTCCACTTCCCTTCACCATCCCCATCTCACCCAGCATTTTCCCTCACCCTGCAACAACCCCCTCTAACCCTGCATTCTCCACTCCCCTTGACCAACCCCCTCTCACCCTGCAACCTCAGCCCCCCTTCACCAAACCCCTCTTACCCTCCACCACCCCCATCTCACCCTGCAAACTCCAGAACCTAAATTCATCATGCTATAAACATAATGTATAGAAGAGAGTCTATAACAAACATACATATTTGATAAATATGCATGTATGCCAGGAAGATATTATCGCGCCTCCTTACCTGTTGCAGGTAGCTGCTCCTGCCTTTGGACCTTTAGAATATGCTGTAGGAAAGACGACAACACAGTAGTCTAGAGATGTAGCTGGCTAAGTCGTTGACATTACAATTCATTTGTGGAGAAGAGTCCTACCTGAAAAAAATAGGAAAGGGGCGCGATAATATGTTCATGACATACATGCATATTTATATTTACTGTGTCTTACAACTACCTCATCCCTGCATCCTCCCTCACCCTGCGTCTTCCATGCCACCCTGCATCCTCCCTCACCCTGCACCAACCCCTTCTCACCCTGTGTCTTTCTCCTCACCATGTACCAACCCTTTTTAACACTGCATCCCACGCCCCCCTGCACCAACCGCCTCTCACTCTGCATCCTCCAACCCCTTCAATAAACCCCTCTCACCCTGAGTCTTCACTCCTCCTGTGTCCTCTCACCATGCATCAACCCCCTCACCCTGCATTCTGCGCCCCCCTTCACCAACCCCCTCCACCCTGCATCTTCCCTCAACCTGAACCAACCCCCTCTCACCCTACACCAACCCACTCTCACCCTGTGTCTTCCCTCTCCCTGCATCCCACGCCCCCCTGCATCAACCCCTTCTCACCTTGCATCCTCAGCCCCCCTTTAGCAAACCCCTCTTACCCTGCACCAACTCTCTCTCACCCTGCATTCACTGCCCCCCTGCACCAACCCCCTCTCACCCTGCATTCTCCACTTCCCTTCACCAACCCCATCTCACCCAGCATTTTCCCTCACCCTGCAACAACCCCCTCTAAACCTGCATTCTCCACTCCCCTCCACCAACCCCAACTCACCCTGCATCCTCAGCCCCCCTTCACCAAACCCCTCTTACCCTCCACCACCCCACTCTCACCCTGCAAACTCTAGAACCTAAATTCATCAAGCTATAAACATAATGTATGGAAGAGAGTCTATAACAAACATACATACCCCCTATTCATCAACCCCTTCTCACCCGGTGTCTTCCCTCACCCTGCGCCAACCCTCTCAAACCCTGCATCCCATGCCCCCCTGCACCAACCCACTCTCACACTGCATCCTCCACCCCCTTCACCAAACACCTCTCACCCTGCACCAACCCTCTCTAACCCTGCATACTCCGCCCCCTGCACCAACCCCTTCTCACCTTGCATCCTCAGCCCCCCTTCAGCAACCCCTCTTACCCTGCACCAACCCTCTCTCACCCTGCATACTCCGCCCCCCGCACCAAACCCCTCTCACCCTGCACGAACCCCATCTCACCATGCATCCACTGCCCCCCTGCACAACCCCCTCTCACCCTGCATTCTCCACTTCCCTTCACCAACCCCATCTCACCCAGCATTTTCCCTCACCCTGCAACAACCCCCTCTAACCCTGCATTCTCCACTCCCCTTCTCCAACCCCCTCTCACCCTGCATCCTCAGCCCCCCTTCACCAAACCCCTCTTACCCTCCACCACCCCACTCTCACCCTGCAAACTCTAGAACCTAAATTCATCAAGCTATAAACATAATGTATGGAAGAGAGTCTATAAAACATACATACTCCCTATTCATCAAATCCTTCTCACCCGGTGTCTTCCCTCATACTGCGCCAACCCTCTCCAACCCTGCATCCCATGCCACCCTGCACCAACCCACTCTCACACTGCATCCTCCACCCCCTTCACCAAACACCTCTCACCCTGCACCAACCCTCTCTAACCCTGCATACTCCGCCCCCCTGCACTAAACCCCTCTCACCCTGCACCAACCTCCTCACACCCTGCATCCTCCACCCCCCTTCACCAAACCCCTCTTACCCTCCACCACCCCCCTCTCACCCTGAAAACTCGGCCCACCTGCACCAACCCCCTCTCACCCTGCATTCTCCACTTCCCTTCACCATCCATATCTCACCCAGCATTTTCCCTCACCCTGCAACAACCCCCTCTAACCCTGCATTCTCCACTCCCCTTGACCAACCCCCTCTCACCCTGCATCCTCAGCCCCCCTTCACCAAACCCCTCTTACCCTCCACCAACCCACTCTCACCCTGCAAACTCTAGAACCTAAATTCATCAAGCTATAAACATAATGTATGGAAGAGAGTCTATAACAAACATACATACCCCCTATTCATCAACCCCTTCTCACCCGGTGTCTTCCCTCACCCTGCGCCAACCCTCTCAAACCCTGCATCCCATGCCCCCCTGCACCAACCCACTCTCACACTGCATACTCCACCCCCTTCACCAAACACCTCTCACCCTGCACCAACCCTCTCTAACCCTGCATACTCCGCCCCCCTGCACCAAACCCCTCTCACCCTGCACCAACCCCCTCACACCCTGCATCCTCCACCCCCTTCACCAAACCCCTCTTACCCTCCACCACCCCCCTCTCACCCTGAAAACTCCGCCTCCCTGCACCAAACCCCTCTCACCCTGCACCAACCCCATCTCACCGTGCATCCACTGCCCCCCTGCACCAACCCACTCTCACCCTATGTCCTCTGCCCCCTTCACTTACCCCATCTCACCCTACATTTTCCCTCACCCTGCACCAACCCAATCTCACCCTACACCAACCCACTCTAACCCTGTGTCTATCCTCACCACCTGTCCTCTCCCCCTGCACCAACCACCTCACACCCTACACCAATTTACTCTCACGCTGTGTCTTCCCTAACCCTGTGTCCTCTCACCCTGCATCCAACGTCCCCCTGCATCAACCCCCACTCACCTTGCATCCTCAGCCCCCCTTCAGCAACCCCTCTTACCCTGCACCAACTCTCTCTCACCCTGCATACTCCGCCCCCCTGCACCAAACCCCTCTCACCCTGCACGAACCCCATCTCACCGTGCATCCACTGCCCCTCTGCACCAACCCCCTCTCACCCTGCATTCTCCACTTCCCTTCACCAACCCCATCTCACCTAGCATTTTCCCTCACCCTGCAACAACCCCCTCTAACCCTGCATTCTCCACCACCCTTCACCAACCCCCTCTAAACCTGCATCCTCAGCCCCCTTCACCAAACCCCTCTTACCCTAACCCACCCCACTCTTCTCACCCTGCAAACTCTAGAACCTAAATTCATCAAGCTATAAACATAATGTATGGAAGAGAGTCTATAACAAACATACATACCCACTATTCATCAACCCCTTCTCAGTGTCTTCCCTCACCCTGCGCCAACCCTCTCAAACCCTGCATCCCATGCCCCCTTGCACCAACCCACTCTCACACTGCATCCTCCACCCCCTTCACCAAACACCTCTCACCCTGCACCAACCCTCTCTAACCCTGCATACTCCGCCCCCCCCCTGCACCAAACCCCTCTCACCCAGCACCACCCCCTCGCACCCTGCATCCTCCACCTCCCTTCACCAAACCCCTCTTACCCTCCACCACCCCCCTCTCACCCTGCAAACACCGCCTCCCTGCACCAACCCCCTCTCACCCTATGTCCTCTGCCCCCTTCACTTACCCCATCTCACCCTACATTTTCCCTTACCCTGCACCAACCCAATCTCACCCTACACCAACCCACTCTAACCCTGTGTCTATACTCACCACCTGTCCTCTCACCCTGCACCAACCCCCTCACACCCTACACCAATCCACTCTCACCCTGTGTCTTCCCTCACCCTGTGTCCTCTCACCCTGCATCCCACGTCCCCCTGCATCAACCCCCTCTCACCTTGCATCCTCAGCCCCCCTTCAGCAAACCCCTCTTACCCTGCACCAACCCTCTCTCACCCTGCATACTCCATCCCCCCGCACCAAACCCCTCTCACCCTGCACGAACCCCATTTCACAGTGCATCCACAGCCCCCCCTGCACCGACCCCCTCTCACCCTGCATTCTCCACTTCCCTTCACCATCCCCATCTCACCCAGCATTTTCCCTCACCCTGCAACAACCCCCTCTAACCCAGCATTCTCCACTCCCCTACACCAACCCCATTTTACCCTGCATCCTCAGCCCTCCTTCACCAAACCCCTCTTACCCTCCACCACCCCACTCTCACTCTGCAAACTCTAGAACCTAAATTCATCAAGCTATAAACATAATGTATGGAAGAGAGTCTATAACAAACATACATACCCCCTATTCATCAACCTCTTCTCACCCGGTGTCTTCCCTCACCCTGCGCCAACACTCTCAAACCCTGCATCCTATGCCCCTCTCACCCTGCACCAACCCACTCTCACACTGCATCCTCCACCCCCTTCACCAAACACCTCTCACCCTGCACCAACCCTCTCTAACCCTGCATACTCCGCCCCCCTGCACCAAACCCCTCTCACCCTGCACCATCCCCCTCACACAATGCATCCTCCACCTCCCTTCACCAAACCCCTCTTTCCCTCCACCACCCCCCTCTCACCCTGCAAACTTCGCCTCCCTGCACCAAACCCCTCTCACCCTGCACCAACCCCATCTCGCCCTGCATCCACTGCCCCCCTGCACCAACCCCCTCTCACCCTATGTCCTCTGCCCCCTTCACTTACCCCATCTCACCCTACATTTTCCCTCACCCTGCACCAACCCAATCTCACCCTACACCAACCCACTCTAACCCTGTGTCTATCCTCACCACCTGTCCTCTTACCCTGCACCAACCCCCTCACACCCTACACTAATCCACTTTCACCCTGTGTCTTCCCTTACCCTGTGTCCTCTAACCCTGCATCCCACGTCCACCTGCATTAACTCCCTCTCACCTTGCATCCTCAGCCCCCCTTCAGCAACCCCTCTTACCCTGCACCAACCCTCTCTCACCCTGCATACTCCGCCCCCCACACCAAACCCCTCTCACCCTGCACGAACCCCATCTCACCATGCATCCACTGCCCCCCTGCACCAACCCCCTCTCACCCTGCATTCTCCACTTCCCTTCACCAACCCCATCTCACCCAGCATTTTCCCTCACCCTGCAACAACCCCCTCTAACCCAGCATTCTCCACTCCCCTTCTCCAACCCCCTCTCACCCTGCATCCTCAGCCCCCCTTCACCAAACCCCTCTTACCCTCCACCACCCCACTCTCACCCTGTAAACTCTAGAACCTAAATTCATCAAGCTATAAACATAATGTATGGAAGAGAGTCTATAAAACATACATACTCCCTATTCATCAAATCCTTCTCACCAGGTGTCTTTCCTCACCCTGTGCCAACCCTCTCCAACCCTGCATCCCATGCCACCATGCACCAACCCACTCTCACACTGCATCCTCCACCCCCTTCACCAAACAACTCTCACCCTGCACCAACCCTCTCTAACCCTGCATACTCCGCCCCCCTGCACTAAACCCGTCTCACCCTGCACCAACCCACTCACACCCTGCACCAACCCACTCACACCCTGCATCCTCCACCCCCCTTCACCAAACCCCTCTTACCCTCCACCACCCCCCTCTCACCCTGAAAACTCCGCCCCCCTGCACCAACCCCCTCTCACCCTGCATTCTCCACTTCCCTTAACCATCCCCATCTCACCCAGCATTTTCCCTCACCCTGCAACAACCCCCTCTAACCCTGCATTCTCCACTCCCCTTGACCAACCCCCTCTCACCCTGCATCCTCAGCCCCCCTTCACCAAACCCCTCTTACCCTCCACCACCCCCATCTCACCCTGCAAACTCCAGAACCTAAATTCATCATGCTATAAACATAATGTATAGAAGAGAGTCTATAACAAACATACATATTTGATAAATATGCATGTATGCCAGGAAGATATTATCGCGCCTCCTTACCTGTTGCAGGTAGCTGCTCCTGCCTTTGGACCTTTAGAATATGCTGTAGGAAAGACGACATCACAGTAGTCTAGAGATGTAGCTGGCTAAGTCGTTGACATTACAATTCATTTGTGGAGAAGAGTCCTACCTGAAAAAAATAGGAAAGGGGCGCGATAATATGTTCATGACATACATGCATATTTATATTTACTGTGTCTTACAACTACCTCATCCTTGCATCCTCCCTCACCCTGCGTCTTCCATGCCACCCTGCATCCTCCCTCACCCTGCACCAACCCCTTCTCACCCTGTGTCTTTCTCCTCACCATGTACCAACCCTTTTTAACACTGCATCCCACGCCCCCCTGCACCAACCGCCTCTCACTCTGCATCCTCCAACCCCTTCAATAAACCCCTCTCACCCTGAGTCTTCACTCCTCCTGTGTCCTCTCACCATGCATCAACCCCCTCACCCTGCATTCTGCGCCCCCCTTCACCAACCCCCTCCACCCTGCATCTTCCCTCAACCTGAACCAACCCCCTCTCACCCTACACCAACCCACTCTCACCCTGTGTCTTCCCTCTCCCTGCATCCCACGCCCCCCTGCATCAACCCCTTCTCACCTTGCATCCTCAGCCCCCCTTCAGCAAACCCCTCTTACCCTGCACCAACTCTCTCTCACCCTGCATTCACTGCCCCCCTGCACCAACCCCCTCTCACCCTGCATTCTCCACTTCCCTTCACCAACCCCATCTCACCCAGCATTTTCCCTCACCCTGCAACAACCCCCTCTAACCCTGCATTCTCCACTCCCCTCCACCAACCCCAACTCACCCTGCATCCTCAGCCCCCCTTCACCAAACCCCTCTTAACCTCCACCACCCCACTCTCACCCTGCAAACTCTAGAACCTAAATTCATCAAGCTATAAACATAATGTATGGAAGAGAGTCTATAACAAACATACATACCCCCTATTCATCAACCCCTTCTCACCCGGTGTCTTCCCTCACCCTGCGCCAACCCTCTCAAACCCTGCATCCCATGCCCCCCTGCACCAACCCACTCTCACACTGCATCCTCCACCCCCTTCACCAAACACCTCTCACCCTGCACCAACCCTCTCTAACCCTGCATACTCCGCCCCCTGCACCAACCCCTTCTCACCTTGCATCCTCAGCCCCCCTTCAGCAACCCCTCTTACCCTGCACCAACCCTCTCTCACCCTGCATACTCCGCCCCCCGCACCAAACCCCTCTCACCCTGCACGAACCCCATCTCACCATGCATCCACTGCCCCCCTGCACAACCCCCTCTCACCCTGCATTCTCCACTTCACTTCACCAACCCCATCTCACCCAGCATTTTCCCTCACCCTGCAACAACCCCCTCTAACCCTGCATTCTCCACTCCCCTTCTCCAACCCCCTCTCACCCTGCATCCTCAGCCCCCCTTCACCAAACCCTTCTTACCCTCCACCACCCCACTCTTACCCTGCAAACTCTAGAACCTAAATTCATCAAGCTATAAACATAATGTATGGAAGAGAGTCTATAAAACATACATAATCCCTATTCATCAAATCCTTCTCACCCGGTGTCTTCCCTCACCCTGCGCCAACCCTCTCCAACCCTGCATCCCATGCCACCCTGCACCAACCCACTCTCACACTGCATCCTCCACCCCCTTCACCAAACACCTCTCACCCTGCACCAACCCTCTCTAACCCTGCATACTCCGTCCCCCTGCACTAAACCCCTCTCACCCTGCACCAACCTCCTCACACCCTGCATCCTCCACCCCCCTTCACCAAACCCCTCTTACCCTCCACCACCCCCCTCTCACCCTGAAAACTCCGCCCACCTGCACCAACCCCCTCTCACCCTGCATTCTCCACTTCCCTTCACCATCCATATCTCACCCAGCATTTTCCCTCACCCTGCAACAACCCCCTCTAACCCTGCATTCTCCACTCACCTTGACCAACCCCCTCTCACCCTGCATCCTCAGCCCCCCTTCACCAAACCCCTCTTACCCTCCACCACCCCACTCTCACCCTGCAAATTCTAGAACCTAAATTCATCAAGCTATAAACATAATGTATGGAAGGGAGTCTATAACAAACATACATTCCCCCTATTCATCAACCCCTTCTCACCCGGTGTCTTCCCTCACCCTGCGCCAACCCTCTCAAACCCTGCATCCCATGCCCCCCTGCACCAACCCACTCTCACACTGCATACTCCACCCCCTTCACCAAACACCTCTCACCCTGCACCAACCCTCTCTAACCCTGCATACTCCGCCCCCCTGCACCAAACCCCTCTCACCCTGCACCAACCCCCTCACACCCTGCATCCTCCACCCCCTTCACCAAACCCCTCTTACCCTCCACCACCCCCCTCTCACCCTGAAAACTCCGCCTCCCTGCACCAAACCCCTCTCACCCTGCACCAACCCCATCTCACCGTGCATCCACTGCCCCCCTGCACCAACCCACTCTCACCCTATGTCCTCTGCCCCCTTCACTTACCCCATCTCACCGTACATTTTCCCTCACCCTGCACCAACCCAATCTCACCCTACACCAACCCACTCTAACCCTGTGTCTATACTCACCACCTGTCCTCTCCCCTTGCACCAACCACCTCACACCCTACACCAATCCACTCTCACCCTGTGTCTTCCCTCACCCTGTGTCCTCTCACCCTGCATCCCACGTCCCCCTGCATCAACCCCCTCTCACCTTGCATCCTCAGCCCCCTTCAGCAAACCCCTCTTACCCTGCACCAACCCTCTCTCACCCTGCATACTCCATCCCCCCGCACCAAACCCCTCTCACCCTGCACGAACCCCATTTCACAGTGCATCCACAGCCCCCCTGCACCGACCCCCTCTCACCCTGCATTCTCCACTTCCCTTCACCATCCCCATCTCACCCAGCATTTTCCCTCACCCTGCAACAACCCCCTCTAACCCAGCATTCTCCACTCCCCTACACCAACCCCATTTTACCCTGCATCCTCAGCCCCCCTTCACCAAACCCCTCTTACCCTCCACCACCCCACTCTCACTCTGCAAACTCTAGAACCTAAATTCATCAAGCTATAAACATAATGTATGGAAGAGAGTCTATAACAAACATACATACCCCCTATTCATCAACCTCTTCTCACCCGGTGTCTTCCCTCACCCTGCGCCAACACTCTCAAACCCTGCATCCTATGCCCCTCTCACCCTGCACCAACCCACTCTCACACTGCATCCTCCACCCCCTTCACCAAACACCTCTCACCCTGCACCAACCCTCTCTAACCCTGCATACTCCGCCCCCCTGCACCAAACCCCTCTCACCCTGCACCATCCCCCTCACACAATGCATCCTCCACCTCCCTTCACCAAACCCCTCTTTCCCTCCACCACCCCCCTCTCACCCTGCAAACTCTGCCTCCCTGCACCAAACCCCTCTCACCCTGCACCAACCCCATCTCGCCCTGCATCCACTGCCCCCCTGCACCAACCCCCTCTCACCCTATGTCCTCTGCCCCCTTCACTTACCCCATCTCACCCTACATTTTCCCTCACCCTGCACCAACCCAATCTCACCCTACACCAACCCACTCTAACCCTGTGTCTATCCTCACCACCTGTCCTCTTACCCTGCACCAACCCCCTCACACCCTACACTAATCCACTTTCACCCTGTGTCTTCCCTTACCCTGTGTCCTCTCACCCTGCATCCCACGTCCACCTGCATTAACTCCCTCTCACCTTGCATCCTCAGCCCCCCTTCAGCAACCCCTCTTACCCTGCACCAACCCTCTCTCACCCTGCATACTCCGCCCCCCACACCAAACCCCTCTCACCCTGCACGAACCCCATCTCACCATGCATCCACTGCCCCCCTGCACCAACCCCCTCTCACCCTGCATTCTCCACTTCCCTTCACCAACCCCATCTCACCCAGCATTTTCCCTCACCCTGCAACAACCCCCTCTAACCCTGCATTCTCCACTCCCCTTCTCCAACCCCCTCTCACCCTGCATCCTCAGCCCCCCTTCACCAAACCCCTCTTACCCTCCACCACCCCACTCTCACCCTGTAAACTCTAGAACCTAAATTCATCAAGCTATAAACATAATGTATGGAAGAGAGTCTATAAAACATACATACTCCCTATTCATCAAATCCTTCTCACCAGGTGTCTTTCCTCACCCTGTGCCAACCCTCTCCAACCCTGCATCCCATGCCACCCTGCACCAACCCACTCTCACACTGCATCCTCCACCCCCTTCACCAAACAACTCTCACCCTGCACCAACCCTCTCTAACCCTGCATACTCCGCCCCCCTGCACTAAACCCGTCTCACCCTGCACCAACCCACTCACACCCTGCACCAACCCACTCACACCCTGCATCCTCCACCCCCCTTCACCAAACCCCTCTTACCCTCCACCACCCCCCCTCACCCTGAAAACTCCGCCCCCCTGCACCAACCCCCTCTCACCCTGCATTCTCCACTTCCCTTCACCATCCCCATCTCACCCAGCATTTTCCCTCACCCTGCAACAACCCCCTCTAACCCTGCATTCTCCACTCCCCTTGACCAACCCCCTCTCACCCTGCATCCTCAGCCCCCCTTCACCAAACCCCTCTTACCCTCCACCACCCCCATCTCACCCTGCAAACTCCAGAACCTAAATTCATCATGCTATAAACATAATGTATAGAAGAGAGTCTATAACAAACATACATATTTGATAAATATGCATGTATGCCAGGAAGATATTATCGCGCCTCCTTACCTGTTGCAGGTAGCTGCTCCTGCCTTTGGACCTTTAGAATATGCTGTAGGAAAGACGACATCACAGTAGTCTAGAGATGTAGCTGGCTAAGTCGTTGACATTACAATTCATTTGTGGAGAAGAGTTCTTCCTGAAAAAAATAGGAAAGGGGCGCGATAATATGTTCATGACATACATGCATATTTATATTTACTGTGTCTTACAACTACCTCATCCTTGCATCCTCCCTCACCCTGCGTCTTCCATGCCACCCTGCATCCTCCCTCACCCTGCACCAACCCCTTCTCACCCTGTGTCTTTCTCCTCACCATGTACCAACCCTTTTTAACACTGCATCCCACGCCCCCCTGCACCAACCGCCTCTCCACTCTGCATCCTCCAACCCCTTCAATAAACCCCTCTCACCCTGAGTCTTCACTCCTCCTGTGTTCTCTCACCATGCATCAACCCCCTCACCCTGCATTCTGCGCCCCCCTTCACCAACCCCCTCCACCCTGCATCTTCCTCAACCTGAACCAACCCCCTCTCACCCTACACCAACCCACTCTCACCCTGTGTCTTCCCTCTCCCTGCATCCCACGCCCCCCTGCATCAACCCCTTCTCACCTTGCATCCTCAGCCCCCCTTCAGCAAACCCCTCTTACCCTGCACCAACTCTCTCTCACCCTGCATTCACTGCCCCCCTGCACCAACCCCCTCTCACCCTGCATTCTCCACTTCCCTTCACCAACCCATCTCACCCAGCATTTTCCCTCACCCTGCAACAACCCCCTCTAACCCTGCATTCTCCACTCCCCTCCACCAACCCCAACTCACCCTGCATCCTCAGCCCCCCTTCACCAAACCCCTCTTAACCTCCACCACCCCACTCTCACCCTGCAAACTCTAGAACCTAAATTCATCAAGCTATAAACATAATGTATGGAAGAGAGTCTATAACAAACATACATACCCCCTATTCATCAACCCCTTCTCACCCGGTGTCTTCCTCACCCTGCGCCAACCCTCTCAAACCCTGCATCCCATGCCCCCCTGCACCAACCCACTCTCACACTGCATCCTCCACCCCCTTCACCAACACCTCTCACCCTGCACCAACCCTCTCTAACCCTGCATACTCCGCCCCCTGCACCAACCCCTTCTCACCTTGCATCCTCAGCCCCCCTTCAGCAACCCCTCTTACCCTGCACCAACCTCTCTCACCCTGCATACTCCGCCCCCCGCACCAAACCCCTCTCACCCTGCACGAACCCCATCTCACCATGCATCCACTGCCCCCCTGCACAACCCCCTCTCACCTGCATTCTCCACTTCACTTCACCAACCCCATCTCACCCAGCATTTTCCCCTCACCCTGCAACAACCCCCTCTAACCCTGCATTCTCCACTCCCCTTCTCCAACCCCCTCTCACCCTGCATCCTCAGCCCCCTTCACCAAACCCTTCTTACCCTCCACCACCCCACTCTTACCCTGCAAACTCTAGAACCTAAATTCATCAAGCTATAAACATAATGTATGGAAGAGAGTCTATAAAACATACATAATCCCTATTCATCAAATCCTTCTCAACCGGTGTCTTCCCTCACCCTGCGCCAACCCTCTCCAACCCTGCATCCCATGCCACCCTGCACCAACCCACTCTCACACTGCATCCTCCACCCCCTTCACCAAACACCTCTCACCCTGCACCAACCCTCTCTAACCCTGCATACTCGTCCCCCTGCACTAAACCCCTCTCACCCTGCACCAACCTCCTCACACCCTGCATCCTCCACCCCCCTTCACCAAACCCCTCTTACCCTCCACCACCCCCCTCTCACCCTAAAAACTCCGCCCACCTGCACCAACCCCCTCTCACCCTGCATTCTCCACTTCCCTTCACCATCCATATCTCACCCAGCATTTTCCCTCACCCTGCAACAACCCCCCTCTAACCCTGCATTCTCCACTCACCTTGACCAACCCCCTCTCACCCTGCATCCTCAGCCCCCCTTCACCAAACCCCTCTTACCCTCCACCACCCCACTCTCACCCTGCAAATTCTAGAACCTAAATTCATCAAGCTATAAACATAATGTATGGAAGGGAGTCTATAACAAACATACATTCCCCTATTCATCAACCCCTTCTCACCCGGTGTCTTCCCTCACCCTGCGCCAACCCTCTCAAACCCTGCATCCCATGCCCCCCTGCACCAACCCACTCTCACACTGAATACTCCACCCCCTTCACCAAACACCTCTCACCCTGCACCAACCCTCTCTAACCCTGCATACTCCGCCCCCCTGCACCAAACCCCTCTCACCCTGCACCAACCCCCTCACACCCTGCATCCTCCACCCCCTTCACCAAACCCCTCTTACCCTCCACCACCCCCCTCTCACCCTGAAAACTCCGCCTCCCTGCACCAAACCCCTCTCACCCTGCACCAACCCCATCTCACCGTGCATCCACTGCCCCCCTGCACCAACCCACTCTCACCCTATGTCCTCTGCCCCCTTCACTTACCCCATCTCACCGTACATTTTCCCTCACCCTGCACCAACCCAATCTCACCCTACACCAACCCACTCTAACCCTGTGTCTATACTCACCACCTGTCCTCTCCCCTTGCACCAACCACCTCACACCCTACACCAATCCACTCTCACGCTGTGTCTTCCCTAACCCTGTGTCCTCTCACCCTGCATCCAACGTCCCCCTGCATCAACCCCCACTCACCTTGCATCCTCAGCCCCCCCTTCAGCAAACCCCTCTTACCCTGCACCAACCCTCTCTCACCCTGCATACTCCATCCCCCCGCACCAAACCCCTCTCACCCTGCACGAACCCCATCTCACCGTGCATCCACAGCCCCCCTGCACCAACCCCCTCTCACCCTGCATTCTCCACTTCCCTTCACCATCCCCATCTCACCCAGCATTTTCCCTCACCCTGCAACAACCCCCTCTCACCCTGCATTCTCCACCCTCCTTCACCAACCCCCTCTCACCTGCATCCTCAGCCCCCCTTCACCAAACCCCTCTTACCCTCCACCACCCCACTCTCACTCTGCAAACTCTAGAACCTAAATTCATCAAGCTATAAACATAATGTATGGAAGAGAGTCTATGACAAACATACATACCCCCTATTCATCAACCCCTTCTCACCCGGTGTCTTCCCTCACCCTGCGCCAAGCCTCTCAAACCCTGCATCCTATGCCCCCCTGCAACAACCCACTCTCACACTGCATCCTCCACCCCCTTCACCAAACACCTCTCACCCTGCACCCTCTCTAACCCTGCATACTCCACCCCCCTGCACCAAACCCCTCTCACCCTGCACCAACCCCCTCACACAATGCATCCTCCACCTCCCTTCACCAAACCCCTCTTACCCTCCACCACCCCCATCTCACCCTGCAAACTCCAGAACCTAAATTCATCATGCTATAAACATAATGTATAGAAGAGAGTCTATAACAAACATACAAACATACATATTTGATAAATATGCATGTATGCCAGGAAGATATTATCGCGCCTCCTTACCTGTTGCAGGTAGCTGCTCCTGCCTTTGGACCTTTAGAATATGCTGTAGGAAAGACGACATCACAGTAGTCTAGAGATGTAGCTGGCTAAGTCGTTGACATTACAATTCATTTGTGGAGAAGAGTCCTACCTGAAAAAAATAGGAAAGGGGCGCGATAATATGTTCATGACATACTGTACATGCATATTTATATTTACTGTGTCTTACAACTACCTCATCCCTGCATCCTCCATCACCCTGCGTCTTCCATGCCACCCTGCATCCTCCCTCACCCTGCACCAACCCCTTCTCACCCTGTGTCTTTCTCCTCACCATGTACCAACCCTTTTTAACACTGCATCCCACGCCCCCCTGCACCAACCGCCTCTCACTCTGCATCCTCTAACCCCTTCACCAAACCCCTCTCACCCTGAGTCTTCACTCCTCCTGTGTCCTCTCACCATGCATCAACCCCCTCACCCTGCATTCTGCGCCCCCCTTCACCAATCCCCTCCACCCTGCATCTTCCCTCAACCAGCACCAACCCCCTCTCACCCTACACCAACCCACTCTCACCCTGTGTCTTCCCTCACCCTGCATCCCACGCCCCCCTGCATCAACCCCTTCTCACCTTGCATCCTCAGCCCCCCTTCAGCAAACCCCTCTTACCCTGCACCAACTCTCTCTCACCCTGCATTCACTGCCCCCCTGCACCAACCCCCTCTCACCCTGCATTCTCCACTTCCCTTCACCAACCCCATCTCACACAGCATTTTCCCTCACCATGCAACAACCCACTCTAACCCTGCATTCTCCACTCCCCTTCACCAACACCATCTCACCCTGCATCCTCAGACCCCCTTCACCAAACCCCTCTTACCCTCCACCACCCCACTCCCACCCTGCAAACTCTAGAACCCAAATTCATCAAGCTATAAACATAATGTATGGAAGAGAGTCTATAACAAACATACATACCCCCTATTCATCAACCCCTTCTCACCCGGTGTCTTCCCTCACCCTGCGCCAACCCTCTCAAACCCTGCATCCCATGCCCCCCTGCACCAACCCACTCTCACACTGCATACTCCACCCCCTTCACCAAACACCTCTCACCCTGCACCAACCCTCTCTAACCCTGCATACTCCGCCCCACTGCACCAAACCCCTCTCACCCTGCACCAACCCCCTCACACCCTGCATCCTCCACCCCCTTCACCAAACCCCTCTCACCTTGCACCAACCCCATCTCACCGTGCATCCACTGCCCCCCTGCACCAACCCACTCTCACCCTATGTCCTCTGCCCCCTTCACTTACCCCATCTCACCCTACATTTTCCCTCACCCTGCACCAACCCAATCTCACCCTACACCAACCCACTCTATCCCTGTGTCTATCCTCACCACCTGTCCTCTCCCCCTGCACCAACCACCTCACACCCTACACCAATCCACTCTCACGCTGTGTCTTCCCTAACCCTGTGTCCTCTCACCCTGCATCCAACGTCCCCCTGCATCAACCCCCACTCACCTTGCATCCTCAGCCCCCCTTCAGCAACCCCTCTTACCCTGCACCAACTCTCTCTCACCCTGCATACTCCGCCCCCCTGCACCAAACCCCTCTCACCCTGCACTAACCCCATCTCACCGTGCATCCACTGCCCCCCTGCACCAACCCCCTCTCACCCTGCATTCTCCACTTCCCTTCACCAACCCCATCTCACCCAGCATTTTCCCTCACCCTGCAACAACCCCCTCTAACCCTGCATTCTCCACCCCCCTTCACCAACCCCCTCTCACCCTGCATCCTCAGCCCCCCTTCACCAAACCCCTCTTACCCTCCACCACCCCACTCTCACCCTGCAAACTCTAGAACCTAAATTCATCAACCTATAAACATAATGTATGGAAGAGAGTCTATAACAAACATACATACCCCCTATTCATCAACCCCTTCTCAGTGTCTTCCCTCACCCTGCGCCAACCCTCTCAAACCCTGCATCCCATGCCCCCCTGCACCAACCCACTCTCACACTGCATCCTCCACCAAACACCTCTCACCCTGCACCAACCCTCTCTTACCCTGCATACTCCGCACCCCCCCCCCTGCACCAAACCCCTCTCACCCAGCACCACCCCCTCACACCCTGCATCCTCCACCTCCCTTCACCAAACCCCTCTTACCCTCCACCACCCCCCTCTCACCCTGCAAACACCGCCTCCCTGCACCAAACCCCTCTCACCCAGCACCAACCCCCTCTCACCCTATGTCCTCTGCCCCCTTCACTTACCCCATCTCACCCTACATTTTCCCTTACCCTGCACCAACCCAATCTCACCCTACACCAATCCACTCTCACCCTGTGTCTTCCCTCACCCTGTGTCCTCTCACCCTGCATCCCACGTCCCCCTGCATCAACCCCCTCTCACCTTGCATCCTCAGCCCCCCTTCAGCAAACCCCTCTTACCCTGCACCAACCCTCTCTCACCCTGCATACTCCATCCCCCCGCACCAAACCCCTCTCACCCTGCACGAACCCCATTTCACCGTGCATCCACAGCCCCCCTGAACCGACCCCCTCTCACCCTGCATTCTCCACTTCCCTTCACCATCCCTATCTCACCCAGCATTTTCCCTCACCCTGCAACAACCCCCTCTAACCCAGCATTCTCCACTCCCCTTCACCAACCCTCTTTTACCCTGCATCCTCAGCCCCCCTTCACCAAACCCCTCTTACCCTCCACCACCCCACTCTCACTCTGCAAACTCTAGAACCTAAATTCATCAAGCTATAAACATAATGTATGGAAGAGAGTCTATAACAAACATACATACCCCCTATTTATCAACCCCTTCTCACCCGGTGTCTTCCCTCACCCTGCGCCAAGCCTCTCAAACCCTGCATCCTATGCCCACTTGCACCAACCCACTCTCACACTGCATCCTCCACCCCCTTCACCAAACACCTCTCACCCTGCACCAACCCTCTCTAACCCTGCATACTCCGCCCCCCTGCACCAAACCCCTCTCACCCTGCACCAACCCCCTCACACAATGCATCCTCCACCTCCCTTCACCAAACCCCCCTTACCCTCCACCACCCCCCTCTCACCCTGCAAACTCCGCCACCCTGCACCAACCCCATCTCACCCTGCATCCACTGCCCCCCTGCACCAACCCCCTCTCACCCTATGTCCTCTGCCCCCTTCACTTACCCCATCTCATCCTACATTTTCCCTCACCCTGCACCAACCCAATCTCACCCTACACCAACCCACTCTAACCCTGTGTCTATCCTCACCACCTGTCCTCTCACCCTGCACCAACCCCCTCACACCCTACACTAATCCACTTTCACCCTGTGTCTTCCCTCACCCTGTGTCCTCTCACCCTGCATTCCACGTCCCCCTGCATTAACTCCCTCTCACCTTGCATCCTCAGCCCCCCTTCAGCAACCCCTCTTACCCTGCACCAACCCTCTCTCACCATGCATACTCCGCCCCCCACACCAAACCCCTCTCACCCTGCACGAACCCCATCTCACCATGCATCCACTGCCCCCCTGCACCAACCCCCTCTCACCCTGCATTCTCCACTTCCCTTCACCAACCCCATCTCACCCAGCATTTTCCCTCACCCTGCAACAACCCCCTCTAACCCTGCATTCTCCACTCCCCTTCTCCAACCCCCTCTCACCCTGCATCCTCAGCCCCCCTTCACCAAACCCCTCTTACCCTCCACCACCCCACTCTCACCCTGTAAACTCTAGAACCTAAATTCATCAAGCTATAAACATAATGTATGGAAGAGAGTCTATAAAACATACATACTCCCTATTCATCAAATTCTTCTCACCAGGTGTCTTCCCTCACCCTGCGCCAACCCTCTCCAACCCTGCATCCCATGCCACCCTGCACCAACCCACTCTCACACTGCATCCTCCACCCCCTTCACCAAACACCTCCCACCCTGCACCAACCCTCTCTAACCCTGCATACTCCGCCCCCCTGCACTAAACCCCTCTCACCCTGCACCAACCCACTCACACCCTGCACCAACCCACTAACACCCTGCATCCTCCACCCCCTTCACCAAACCCCTCTTACCCTCCACCACCCCCCTCTCACCCTGCAAACTCCGCCCCCCTGCACCAACCCCCTCTCACCCTGCATTCTCCACTTCCCTTCACCATCCCCATCTCACCCAGCATTTTCCCTCACCCTGCAACAACCCCCTCTAACCCTGCATTCTCCACTCCCCTTGGCCAACCCCCTCTCACCCTGCATCCTCAGCCCCCCTTCACCAAACCCCTCTTACCCTCCACCACCCCCATCTCACCCTGCAAACTCCAGAACCTAAATTCATCATGCTATAAACATAATGTATAGAAGAGAGTCTATAACAAACATACATATTTGATAAATATGCATGTATGCCAGGAAGATATTATCGCGCCTCCTTACCTGTTGCAGGTAGCTGCTCCTGCCTTTGGACCTTTAGAATATGCTGTAGGAAAGACGACATCACAGTAGTCTAGAGATGTAGCTGGCTAAGTCGTTGACATTACAATTCATTTGTGGAGAAGAGTCCTACCTGAAAAAAATAGGAAAGGGGCGCGATAATATGTTCATGACATACATGCATATTTATATTTACTGTGTCTTACAACTACCTCATCCCTGCATCCTCCCTCACCTTGCGTCTTCGATGCCACCCTGCATCCTCCCTCACCCTGCACCAACCCCTTCTCACCCTGTGTCTTTCTCCTCACCATGTACCAACCCTTTTTAACACTGCATCCCACGCCCCCCTGCACCAACCGCCTCTCACTCTGCATCCTCCAACCCCTCTCACCCTGAGTCTTCACTCCTCCTGTGTCCTCTCACCATGCATCAACCCCCTCACCCTGCATTCTGCGCCCCCCTTCACCAACCCCCTCCACCCTGCATCTTCCCTCAACCAGCACCAACCCCCTCTCACCCTACACCAACCCACTCTCACCCTGTGTCTTCCCTCACCCTGCATCCCACGCCCCCCTGCATCAACCCCTTCTCACCTTGCATCCTCAGCCCCCCTTCAGCAAACCCCTCTTACCCTGCACCAACTCTCTCTCACCCTGCATTCACTGCCCCCCTGCACCAACCCCCTCTCACCCTGCATTCTCCACTTCCCTTCACCAACCCCATCTCACCCAGCATTTTCCCTCACCATGCAACAACCCCCTCTAACCCTGCATTCTCCACTCCCCTTCACCAACACCATCTCACCCTGCATCCTCAGACCCCCTTCACCAAACCCCTCTTACCCTCCACCACCCCACTCTCACCCTGCAAACTCTAGAACCTAAATTCATCAAGCTATAAACATAATGTATGGAAGAGAGTCTATAACAAACATACATTCCCCCTATTCATCAACCCCTTCTCATCCGGTGTCTTCCCTCACCCTGCGCCAACCCTCTCAAACCCTGCATCCCATGCCCCCCTGCACCAACCCACTCTCACACTGCATACTCCACCCCCTTCACCAAACACCTCTCACCCTGCACCAACCCTCTCTAACCCTGCATACTCCGCCCCCCTGCACCAAACTCCTCTCACCCTGCACCAACCCCCTCACACCCTGCATCCTCCACCTCCCTTCACCAAACCCCTCTTACCCTCCACCACCCCCCTCTCACCCTGAAAACTCCGCCTCCCTGCACCAAACCCCTCTCACCCTGCACCAACCCCATCTCAAGCTGCATCCACTGCCCCCCTGCACAAACCCCACTCAGCCTATTTCCTCCGCCCTCTTCACTTAGCCCCACTCACTCTACATTTTCCCTCACCCTGCACCAACACAATCTCACCCTAGACCAACCCACTCTTTCCCTGTGTCTTTCTCCTCACCATGTACAAACCCTTTCTAACACTGCATCCCACGCCCCCCTGCACCAACCGCCTCTCACTCTGCATCCTCCAACCCCTTCAATAAACCCCTCTCACCCTGAGTCTTCACTCCTCCTGTGTCCTCTCACCATGCATCAACCCCCTCACCCTGCATTCTGCGCCCCCCTTCACCAACCCCCTCCACCCTGCATCTTCCCTCAACCTGCACCAACCCCCTCTCACCCTACACCAACCCACTCTCACCCTGTGTCTTCTCTCACCCTGCATCCCACGACCCCCTGCATCAACCCCTTCTTACCTTGCATCCTCAGCCCCCCTTCAGCAAACCCCTCTTACCCTGCACCAACTCTCTCTCACCCTGCATACTCCGCCCCCCGCACCAACCCCTTCTCACCTTGCATCCTCAGCCCCCCTTCAGCAACCCCTCTTACCCTGCACCAACCCTCTCTCACCCTGCATACTCCGCCCCCCGCACCAAACCCCTCTCACCCTGCACGAACCCCATCTCACCATGCATCCACTGCCCGCCTGCACCAACCCCCTCTCACCCTGCATTCTCCACTTCCCTTCACCAACCCCATCTCACCCAGCATTTTCCCTCACCCTGCAACAACCCCCTCTAACCCTGCATTCTCCACTCCCCTTCTCCAACCCCCTCTCACCCTGCATCCTCAGCCCCCCTTCACCAAACCCCTCTTACCCTCCACCACCCCACTCTCACCCTGCAAACTCTAGAACCTAAATTCATCAAGCTATAAACATAATGTATGGAAGAGAGTCTATAAAACATACATACTCCCTATTCATCAAATCCTTCTCACCCGGTGTCTTCCCTCACACTGCGCCAACCCTCTCCAACCCTGCATCCCATGCCACCCTGCACCAACCCACTCTCACACTGCATCCTCCACCCCCTTCACCAAACACCTCTCACCCTGCACCAACCCTCTCTAACCCTGCATACTCCGCCCCCCTGCACTAAACCCCTCTCACCTGCACCAACCCCCTCACACCCTGCATCCTCCACCCCCCTTCACCAAACCCCTCTTACCCTCCACCACCCCCCTCTCACCCTGCAAACTCCGCCCCCCTTCACCAACCCCCTCTCACCCTGCATTCTCCACTTCCCTTCACCATCCCCATCTCACCCAGCATTTTCCCTCACCCTGCAACAACCCCCTCTAACCCTGCATTCTCCACTCCCCTTGACCAACCGCCTCTCACCCTGCATCCTCAGCCCCCCTTCACCAAACCCCTCTTACCCTCCACCACCCCACTCTCACCCTGCAAACTCTAGAACCTAAATTCATCAAGCTATAAACATAATGTATGGAAGAGAGTCTATAACAAACATACATACCCCCTATTCATCAACCCCTTCTCACCGGTGTCTTCCCTCACCCTGCGCCAACCCTCTCAAACACTGCATCCCATGCCACCCTGCACCAACCCACTCTCACACTGCATACTCCACCCCCTTCACCAAACACCTCTCACCGTGCACCAACCCTCTCTAACCCTGCATACTCCGCCCCACTGCACCAAACTCCTCTCACCCTGCACCAACCCCCTCACACCCTGCATCCTCCACCCCCCCTTCACCAAACCCCTCTTACCCTCCACCACCCCCCTCTCACCCTGAAAACTCCGCCTCCCTGCACCAAACCCCTCTCACCCTGCACCAACCCCATCTTAAGCTGCATCCACTGCCCCCCTGCACAAACCCCACTCAGCCTATTTCCTCCGCCCTCTTCACTTACCCCCACTCACTCTACATTTTCCCTCACCCTGCACCAACCCAATCTCACCCTAGACCAACCCAATCTCACCCTAGACCAACCCACTCTTTCCCTGTGTCTTTCTCCTCACCATATACCAACCCTTTCTAACACTGCATCCCACGCCCCCCTGCACCAACCGCCTCTCACTCTGCATCCTCCAACCCCTTCAATAAACCCCTCTCACCCTGAGTCTTCACTCCTCCTGTGTCCTCTCACCATGCATCAACCCCCTCACCCTGCATTCTGCGCCCCCCTTCACCAACCCCCTCCACCTTGCATCTTCCCTCAACCTGCACCAACCCCCTCTCACCCTACACCAACCCACTCTCACCCTGTGTCTTCCCTCACCCTGCATCCCACGCCCCCCTGCATCAACCCCTTCTCATCTTGCATCCTCAGCCCCCCTTCAGCAAACCCCTCTTACCCTGCACCAACTCTCTCTCACCCTGCATTCACTGCCCCCCTGCACCAACCCCCTCTCACTCTGCATTCTCCACTTCCCTTCACCAACCCCATCTCACCCAGCATTTTCCCTCACCCTGCAACAACCCCCTCTAAACCTGCATTCTCCACTCCCCTCCACCAACCCCAACTCACCCTGCATCCTCAGCCCCCCTTCACCAAACCCCTCTTAACCTCCACCACCCCACTCTCACCCTGCAAACTCTAGAACCTAAATTCATCAAGCTATAAACATAATGTAAGGAAGAGAGTCTATAACAAACATACATACCCCCTATTCATCAACCCCTTCTCACCCGGTGTCTTCCCTCACCCTGCGCCAACCCTCTCAAACCCTGCATCCCATGCCCCCCTGCACCAACCCACTCTCACACTGCATCCTCCACCCTCTTCACCAAACACCTCTCACCCTGCACCAACCCTCTCTAACCCTGCATACTCCGCCCCCTGCACCAACCCCTTCTCACCTTGCATCCTCAGCCCCCCTTCAGCAACCCCTCTTACCCTGCACCAACCCTCTCTCACCCTGCATACTCCGCCCCCCGCACCAAACCCCTCTCACCCTGCACGAACCCCATCTCACCATGCATCCACTGCCCCCCTGCACCAACCCCCTATCACCCTGCATTCTTCACTTCCCTTTACCAACCCCATCTCACCCAGCATTTTCCCTCACCCTGCAACAACCCCCTCTAACCCTGCATTCTCCACTCCTCTTCTCCAACCCCCTCTCACCGTGCATCCTCAGCCCCCCTTCACCAAACCCCTCTTACCCTCCACCACCCCACTCTCACCCTGCAAACTCTAGAACCTAAATTCATCAAGCTATAAACATAATGTATGGAAGAGAGTCTATAAAACATACATACTCCCTATTCATCAAATTCTACTCACCCGGTGTCTTCCCTCACCCTGCGCCAACCCTCTCAAACCCTGCATCCCATGCCACCCTGCACCAACCCACTCTCACAATGCATCCTCCACCCCCTTCACCAAACACCTCTCACCCTGCACCAACCCTCTCTAACCCTGCATACTCCGCCCCCCTGCATCAAACCCCTCTCACCCTGCACCAACCCCCTCACACCCTGCATCCTCCACCCCCATTCACCAAACCCCTCTTACCCTCCACCACCCCCCTCTCACCCTGCAAACTCCGCCTCCCTGCACCAAACCCTCTCACCCTGCACCAACCCCATCTCACCCTGCATCCACTGCCCCCCTGCACCAACCCCCTCTCACCCAATGTCCTCTGCCCCCTTCACTTACCCAATCTCACCCTACATTTTCCCTCACCCTGCACCAACCCAATCTCACCCTACACCAACCCACTCTAACCCTGTGTCTATCCTCACCACCTGTCCTCTCCCCCTGCACCAACCACCTCACACCCTACACCAATCCACTCTCACGCTGTGTCTTCCCTCACCCTGTGTCCTCTCACTGCATCCCCCTTCCCCCTGCATAAACCCCCTCTCACCTTGCATCCTCAGCCCCCCTTCAGCAAAATCCTCTTACCCTGCATCAACCCTCTCTCATTCTGCATACTCCGCCCCCCGCACCAAACCTCTCTCACCCTGCACGAACCCCATCTCACCCTGCATCCACTGCCCCCCTGCACCAACCCCCTCTCACCCTGCATTATCCACTTCCCTCCACCAACTCCATCTCACCCAGCATTTCCCTTACCCTGCAACAACCCCCTCTAACCCTGCATTCTCCACACCCCTTCACCAACCCCCTCTCACCCTGCATCCTCAGCCCCCCTTCACCAAACCCCTCTTACCCTCCACCACCCCACTCTCACCCTGCAAACTCTAGAACCTACCTAAATTCATCAAGCTATAAAAATAATGTATGGAAGAGAGTCTATGACAAACATACATACCCCCTATTCATCAACCCCTTCTCACCCGGTGTCTTCCCGCACCCTGCGCCAACCCTCTCAAACCCTGCATCCCATGCCCCCCTGCACCAACCCACTCTCACACTGCATCCTCCACCCCTTCACCAAACACATCTCACCCTCTCTAACCCTGCATACTCCGCCCCCCTGCACCAACCCCCTCATACCCTGCATCCTCCACCCCCCTTCACCAAACCCCTCTTACCCTCCACCACTCCACTCTCACCCTGAAAACTCTAGAACCTAAATTCATCAAGCTATAAACATAATGTATGGAAGAGAGTCTATGACAAACATACATACCCCCTATTCATCAACCCCTTCTCACCCGGTGTCTTCCCTCACCCTGCGCCAACCCTCTCAAACCCTGCATTACATGCCCCCCTGCACCAACCCACTCTCACACTACATCCTCCACCCCCTTCACCAAACACCTCTCACCCTGCACCAACCCTCTCTAACCCTGCATACTCTGCCCCCCTGCACCAAACCCCTCTCACCCTGCACCAACCCCCTCACACCCTGCATCCTCCACCCCCTTCACCAAACCCCTCTTACCCTCCACCACCCCCCTCTCACCCTGAAAACTCTGCCTCCCTGCACTAAACCCCTCTCACCCTGCACCAACCCCATCTCACCGTGCATCCACTGCCCCCCTGCACCAACCCCCTCTCAAACTATGTCCTCTGCCCCCTTCACTTACCCCATCTCACCCTACATTTTCCCTCACCCTGCACCAACCCAATCTCACCCTACACCAACCCACTCTAACCCTGTGTCTATCCTCACCACCTGTCCTCTCCCCCTGCACCAACCACCTCACACCCTACACCAATCCACTCTCACGCTGTGTCTTCCCTAACCCTGTGTCCTCTCACCCTGCGCCAACCCTCTCAAACCCTGCATCCCATGCCCCCCTGCACCAACCCACTCTCACACTGCATCCTCCACCCCCTTCACCAAACACCTCTCACCCTGCACCAACCCTCTCTAACCCTGCATACTCCGCCCCCTGCACCAACCCCTTCTCACCTTGCATCCTCAGCCCCCCTTCAGCAACCCCTCTTACCCTGCACCAACCCTCTCTCACCCTGCATACTCCGCCCCCCGCACCAAACCCCTCTCACCCTGCACGAACCCCATCTCACCATGCATCCACTGCCCCCCTGCACCAACCCCCTATCACCCTGCATTCTTCACTTCCCTTTACCAACCCCATCTCACCCAGCATTTTCCCTCACCCTGCAACAACCCCCTCTAACCCTGCATTCTCCACTCCTCTTCTCCAACCCCCTCTCACCGTGCATCCTCAGCCCCCCTTCACCAAACCCCTCTTACCCTCCACCACCCCACTCTCACCCTGCAAACTCTAGAACCTAAATTCATCAAGCTATAAACATAATGTATGGAAGAGAGTCTATAAAACATACATACTCCCTATTCATCAAATTCTACTCACCCGGTGTCTTCCCTCACCCTGCGCCAACCCTCTCAAACCCTGCATCCCATGCCACCCTGCACCAACCCACTCTCACACTGCATCCTCCACCCCCTTCACCAAACACCTCTCACCCTGCACCAACCCTCTCTAACCCTGCATACTCCGCCCCCCTGCATCAAACCCCTCTCACCCTGCACCAACCCCCTCACACCCTGCATCCTCCACCCCCATTCACCAAACCCCTCTTACCCTCCACCACCCCCCTCTCACCCTGCAAACTCCGCCTCCCTGCACCAAACCCTCTCACCCTGCACCAACCCCATCTCACCCTGCATCCACTGCCCCCCTGCACCAACCCCCTCTCACCCAATGTCCTCTGCCCCCTTCACTTACCCAATCTCACCCTACATTTTCCCTCACCCTGCACCAACCCAATCTCACCCTACACCAACCCACTCTAACCCTGTGTCTATCCTCACCACCTGTCCTCTCCCCCTGCACCAACCACCTCACACCCTACACCAATCCACTCTCACGCTGTGTCTTCCCTCACCCTGTGTCCTCTCACTGCATCCCACTTCCCCCTGCATAAACCCCCTCTCACCTTGCATCCTCAGCCCCCCTTCAGCAAAATCCTCTTACCCTGCATCAACCCTCTCTCATTCTGCATACTCCGCCCCCCGCACCAAACCTCTCTCACCCTGCACGAACCCCATCTCACCCTGCATCCACTGCCCCCCTGCACCAACCCCCTCTCACCCTGCATTATCCACTTCCCTCCACCAACTCCATCTCACCCAGCATTTCCCTTACCCTGCAACAACCCCCTCTAACCCTGCATTCTCCACACCCCTTCACCAACCCCCTCTCACCCTGCATCCTCAGCCCCCCTTCACCAAACCCCTCTTACCCTCCACCACCCCACTCTCACCCTGCAAACTCTAGAACCTACCTAAATTCATCAAGCTATAAAAATAATGTATGGAAGAGAGTCTATGACAAACATACATACCCCCTATTCATCAACCCCTTCTCACCCGGTGTCTTCCCGCACCCTGCGCCAACCCTCTCAAACCCTGCATCCCATGCCCCCCTGCACCAACCCACTCTCACACTGCATCCTCCACCCCTTCACCAAACACATCTCACCCTCTCTAACCCTGCATACTCCGCCCCCCTGCACCAACCCCCTCATACCCTGCATCCTCCACCCCCCTTCACCAAACCCCTCTTACCCTCCACCACTCCACTCTCACCCTGAAAACTCTAGAACCTAAATTCATCAAGCTATAAACATAATGTATGGAAGAGAGTCTATGACAAACATACATACCCCCTATTCATCAACCCCTTCTCACCCGGTGTCTTCCCTCACCCTGCGCCAACCCTCTCAAACCCTGCATCCCATGCCCCCCTGCACCAACCCACTCTCACACTACATCCTCCACCCCCTTCACCAAACACCTCTCACCCTGCACCAACCCTCTCTAACCCTGCATACTCTGCCCCCCTGCACCAAACCCCTCTCACCCTGCACCAACCCCCTCACACCCTGCATCCTCCACCCCCTTCACCAAACCCCTCTTACCCTCCACCACCCCCCTCTCACCCTGAAAACTCTGCCTCCCTGCACTAAACCCCTCTCACCCTGCACCAACCCCATCTCACCGTGCATCCACTGCCCCCCTGCACCAACCCCCTCTCAAACTATGTCCTCTGCCCCCTTCACTTACCCCATCTCACCCTACATTTTCCCTCACCCTGCACCAACCCAATCTCACCCTACACCAACCCACT
Organism: Crinia signifera; assembly: GCF_055691185.1. NCBI lineage: Eukaryota > Metazoa > Chordata > Amphibia > Anura > Myobatrachidae > Crinia > Crinia signifera. The sequence continues at coordinate 978 of NW_028142469.1, read as the reverse complement.
CTAACCCTGTGTCTATCCTCACCACCTGTCCTCTCCCCCTGCACCAACCACCTCACACCCTACACCAATCCACTCTCACGCTGTGTCTTCCCTAACCCTGTGTCCTCTCACCCTGCGCCAACCCTCTCAAACCCTGCATCCTCCACCCCCATTCACCAAACCCCTCTTACCCTCCACCACCCCCCTCTCACCCTGCAAACTCCGCCTCCCTGCACCAAACCCTCTCACCCTGCACCAACCCCATCTCACCCTGCATCCACTGCCCCCCTGCACCAACCCCCTCTCACCCAATGTCCTCTGCCCCCTTCACTTACCCAATCTCACCCTACATTTTCCCTCACCCTGCACCAACCCAATCTCACCCTACACCAACCCACTCTAACCCTGTGTCTATCCTCACCACCTGTCCTCTCCCCCTGCACCAACCACCTCACACCCTACACCAATCCACTCTCACGCTGTGTCTTCCCTCACCCTGTGTCCTCTCACTGCATCCCACTTCCCCCTGCATAAACCCCCTCTCACCTTGCATCCTCAGCCCCCCTTCAGCAAAATCCTCTTACCCTGCATCAACCCTCTCTCATTCTGCATACTCCGCCCCCCGCACCAAACCTCTCTCACCCTGCACGAACCCCATCTCACCCTGCATCCACTGCCCCCCTGCACCAACCCCCTCTCACCCTGCATTATCCACTTCCCTCCACCAACTCCATCTCACCCAGCATTTCCCTTACCCTGCAACAACCCCCTCTAACCCTGCATTCTCCACACCCCTTTACCAACCCCCTCTCACCCTGCATCCTCAGCCCCCCTTCACCAAACCCCTCTTACCCTCCACCACCCCACTCTCACCCTGCAAACTCTAGAACCTACCTAAATTCATCAAGCTATAAAAATAATGTATGGAAGAGAGTCTATGACAAACATACATACCCCCTATTCATCAACCCCTTCTCACCCGGTGTCTTCCCGCACCCT